>NW_024069230.1:0-59072 GCF_009389715.1 Phoenix dactylifera
TATAGTATGTACTAGTATAGTATAGTATGTACTAGTATGGTATATATCTGTAGTATAGTATGGTATATACCGATATAGTATATACTGGAATAGTGGTATAGGCTATACTAGTATACAATATATGGGTATAGCTTATACCGGTATAGCATTATAGAGTATAGCATAGTATAGTATAGTATATACTAGTATAGTATACTATGTACTAGTATGGTATAGTATATATTAGTATAGTATAATATATTATACATTCACAAATATATATGTATGTATGTATGTATGTTCATTCATGTTCATATCATTCAATGAGCCCATGGTGATGAGATTTTTATGGTGTAAATTGTTTTCGCTCAATCTCATCCCTCAGTTGGGTAATCTTTCCTTGATGTTTTATGATCATCCGTATGTCTTCTTAACACCCAAACGAATTACTCTACCAGTGCTTTATACAAGTCAAGAGACAAATATTCTTTCTCCCTTCTATCACTTGTATCCATTTTCTTAATGTATCAAACCAACATGACCATTTGAGTCTTTAGATAGAAATGATCTTTCTCCCCTTAATACTCCCTGCATTAAAATTTGGAAAGGCTTCTTAAGCCTTTCCACCAATCCTGTTCTTGATGCTTGTATCAAACAAAAACATTGGTTAACTATTAGGCTACCACTACATTGTCATAAGCCCATCACCCCTTTTAAAGTTTTCTTCATCATCCTTGTTCTAATTTATTATTGCACTTAGCTCCTTTCATTTAAGCATTAATGAGAAGGCCATGTCAACATCTACCATCACAAAGATTACATTAGTGTTTCGATGTACGATGTGGCAAGATGACTTCCATTAACATACAGAGAAATCGACTTTTGTCCACATTCAGCAATTCAAGGCAATACATTCACGAACAAACAATATTCTTCATTTCCTATTACTTACCATGGAACTTGCTAAAGAAAGGACTAATAGACTAATAGTACATTGCATGGGCCCATGCATAATAACATTTAGCAAATTCCTCAAAACTCCTAACAGTTAAAATGTTTATTAAACCATGGAGAAGCCTAATACCCAAGATCCCTTGGCCTAACAAAATTTCACCAAAAATGTTTTCTTTCCTCTAAGGACATTCTTCGTGTTAAGACTAATTGAAGCTACGCATTTGACTCTTCAAGACCGATATCATCCCACAATTCCCGATAAAAAAATCCAGCCTGATTTGAAGAAAGAAAGAATAAATAGAAAAAAAAGAAAGGCACTTTTATGCGATTATATATAAAACTATAAATAGTGTTAACTTTAAAGAATATCATGCATGCAAAACAGAATAATTTAGAGCTTCCATAATGTAAAATATCATGCATGCAAAATACAATAATTTATAGCTTCCATCACGTAAAGTCCAACTCTTGGAAAAAATATGAGAGAATGGAATCCAAATTTTGAATTTTTTGGATTTCATTTTTGAATTATCAAATCTTGATCCAGCTCGCTAATTGGCAACCATAGCCAAATCTCTTGATCGAGATCTGCATGCTTTGTGCTTTCAAGAGATAATGAACTGCACGAGACTGCTCCAAGTTGCACGGGGCCATACACAATTTTCATGAATAGCAGCCTGCAAGCCGAGGAGCGGTTGGATCCTGGCAAATGAATATCCTTCTTGACTTTAATCTAGCATTTGAGATCTTGCATATGATTGTAAGATGATCCATAATTGAACCATACTTATTAATTTCTTGAAATCGTCCTTGAAGAATGTCGGAACTGAATCACACAATTAGTGATAAATCAGAAAAGGATCAGCACAAGGAGATTGGAAAAATCTACTATTGATGCTCTCTAAATGTGTAATATCCATGCACCGCTTTAGGCCAATTTCTGTGCGTTGACCACATGAGGAAACTCCTAAATACAAGGACTATACAGGAGAATTCATGAAGAAACTCGAAACTGCTCGCTGACCCAAGTGCGGTAGTCATCGAGTAGCTGCTCAACAAGCAAAGGGACAAGCCTGTCAAGAAGACCTTGCATAAGCCTGTATAATATCAAAACACCAGTTATTGCCATCTACGCGACTCACATCAAATCCTAGATAAAATATATTCCCCAAGTTATTTCAGCGGTACAGAGGGAAACATTAAAATTAGATATGCTATTTTTAAATCTAAACTATAGCTTGACTGCTCAATTTAATTCAATGAAGGGGATGTGACTATAATGTAAGTGACATGGTTACATGAAAAAGGTGACTCATCCAAGTGTCCAAAATTTGTACTCCTGTGCGAGTCGGTGTCCTTTACAACATGAGAGATACGGTGCCTACAATGCTGTTCCACATATCATCGATGAGTAGTGCTCATGTAGCTCGAAACAAGTGAATAGCTATTGCCTAACTTTGTACATATGGGCACGCATTCATGTATCAATATATGCAGTATGATTGTTTATAATAATCCTCGAACTTTTTGGCATTGAATTTAGACTTGCTCTGCCATTTTCCTACCAATGATGGTAGCTTCCAAAAGGGCGACCTTTTTAAATCCTTACAATTAGTATGGATTCTTTTTTCTGAAGAAATTGGAATCCATCTTAGAGAGTTGCAGAAAATTTATCATTCTTTAAAGACTTACAGGTTTCCAGGTTTTTCCACTGCTGATAGTGGAAGCAAGTTAAAGGGTTTTGTATAGACCTGTAAAAAGCAGGTGAAGAAGTTACTTGGTTATGTTTTACTTCAACCACTACAACAACAACAACAACAATAACCATACACAGGAAATCTGAACATAATTGAGCCATCTAAGACATGCAGGGAGGATGCAGCTAACATGTAACAAAAAGGATTGTAAATAAAATCACTACAGGAAGAGATAATCAACCATTTTCAGAAAACATAACTAGATTCATTCACAGGATCAACGTCAACCCAACCTGATAAGTCATAGATTTAGAACTTGGTACTAACAGAATCTCAGACAAGCATGGTGATTATTAATTAAACAACATCTATGCTATACAATAAGCTTTTCTAGACCACTAAAAATCAATTTTCCATCAGTATTGGAGTCAACTTTGGTTAGGATCTCCTAAAGGCATCACAAAAATCTAATTACAATACGAGAGTGAATTACAAAATAAATGATAAATTATGATTCTTTTACTCAACTCAACTCAATTAAGCCTTAATCCCAGATTCTTTTACTCAACTCAACTCAATTAAGCCTTAAACCCAAGCTAGTTTGGATCGGCTACATGAATCCTTTTTCTCCATTCTGCTCTGTTTAGGACCACATTCAAGTCTGATATAGTGCACCGCTAGTAGAAAACACCCCAATGGTTTTCTTATACAGATTCATGTATGTGACTATAGTTTTATGTTGTCCGTTAACCTACTGCAATTATGATTGTTGACTCCAAGAATATGGAAGAAGGTTTTTTTTTTTTTTTTGGGGGGGGGGGGGGGGGGGGGGGGCACGTTTGTTCAACAATTATGACAGAATAAGAGCTTGTTTAATAAGCAATAAGGTGCTAAAATAATGACAGAATGCAGCAAATAAGAGTGAGAAACCAACTATAGGATTGCCTAGGTTCATGAACTAGCATTTGGTTTCAAGCAAGGAAAATAATTAAAAATAGCTAGCTACAGGTTAGAGTGCGCAATATACAATGCCCGTCATAATACTATCACTACATAGTTCTTTATACTAGAAGAAACATCTTAGGAGATAATGATGACCATCACTAAAACCTATAGTTGTTTGCACTAGCCATGAAAGTTGACCTTGGCTAAATCCTCATGGTAGTAAATCCCATCAAGCGCCTGTTTGGGAAATCTAACAGGATCGGGCAGGATTTCCTATAAGAATCGGGCTTGTTAGCTTGCTCAGCTCCTTTTTTTGTAAAATCCCATCCTAGTTTTGGCCTAAATCCCATCTATGGGCCAGTTGGACTGCCAGATGAAAAAAAAAAAAAGACCTATATGGAGGTCATTTTTTTCTTGGGCTAGAGAGGGATTAGGTTGATATAGGCCTTACTTAAATAGACTGTGTGATCCATGATCCAACAGAAAATCCAACTCAATTCTGCTGGATTTTCCAAACAAGCCTTAAACGTCCATCATCCAATAGGGTGTCTCTGCAAAATCACCAATCCACCCCCGGTCGTGCTATGTTGGGTCAAATGCTATTGAAACCATAAGGGTGCAATTAAATATATACTAGAAATGTTTATTTGAACAACAGGTGTATTGAAAGGAGAAGTTATTCCACATCATCTTCAATATCCCAGGTCCTAAAGAATCAAACGCAATGATGCCTTTTTGTCCACTCAAAATGAAATAAGAATGTCTATTTGTTTGTAATTAATGATACATTATGCCCATTTCTCCAGACAGAAAGCTTACATGCCTTGAAACCCAAAAATTAACTTCTCTACTAACGAAGCACTTTGCAGAAATGTGCCCTATAGTCTGATCATTACCTTCACAAATCAAGTAATCAACAGGAACAACAACATGCAGAGTAGTTAGGGTAGCCTTACATGGTATCCTGCCCTGAAAAGTTTTGGTATGAAAATTTTGTTTTCAGATAATATATTAAGAAGCCAACTGGACTTCCTATAAGTACATGGCATCTAGTTACAAAGTGGTTGACCAACATGCTGTAACTTGTCCATTCAATATCAAGTACTTAAAGTTGCTGTTCATGAACCTTGCTTCCTCCATTATGGAGAAAACTCTTTGCGTTTTTTAAGGAAAAATCTGGGTCAAGCTGTTTCAGATTAAGATCATGTTCCACTGTCAAATGCATTTAGTGAGTTGGTTAACTGTGACCATGTCAAGACCACCTGTTGCTAGAGTTTTTTGATTATTGATCAATCTTCAACACATGACCACATTTACGAATCCTTCTATCTATTCACCAAATGTCTGCTTGACTTTTTTTATCCTTTATAGGAAAATTATTGCAGTTCTTTTCCAGTTAGCAGAAATTTGCCTGCTCTATCCCTGATTCACCATATCACAGTTCTAGAAAAGAACCAACAACCAACAAATCAAGGCAGAGTTCACAACTGTCTTTTCTTCCAATACAGCCTGATCCATTCAGCAGCAGCTCCCCCCCCCCCCCCCCGCGCCGAAAAAGAAAGGAAGGATGAAAATACAAAAAAAAATGCTTTCTGTAGATCAAATAAAACAAATCTATAAATAAATTATAGATACATGCATGTCTTCTAGTAAGATTATTTAATAGTTTGAATCAAATCCAGTTATTATCTCTGGTATTAATTAAGAAAGGAATAAGTCCACACCTCAAGGGAAACTTTTAAATTCACGTCCACATCCAAGCATGGCTCAGAACCATTTCTCTCCCAAGTTATATGGTTTCTCACAAATGCTGAAAACAATGAGCAAACACTGAGAGGTCATCCAGACATGTATAGCTAATAAGAAACACATCAAAATATAAATCTGATAGGACCAGTGTTTAGCTGCATTTTCCTAATGTTCACAGGGAATATTCAGGGATTAAAACCTACATTTGATGCATCTTATACAATTGCTTAAACATAATTAACAATACACTGTATCTGATAAATTATTGATGATGCAAACTATTATCAAGAGTGACAAATATAATAGGCACCAACAGCATTAATGTATTCATAATGGCCATCTCCAGGTAATTATTCTACAGGGAAGGCATATCTTTATTTCGATAGGAGAGTCATGATTTTAGCCTTGCAAGATACAAGTCTGTGACAGGACTTGGGGTACCTGGATTCATAATGGTGAACAGAAGTTATGTTGAGTAAATGAATCAGCAGCTAAGAGGATTAGTAGAAGAAAGATGAAGTAAAGCAGGAAACAGAAGTCGGTTCATCTGAATTTTCTCTTCAGCAACTAATGAAATATATTCCTAAAGGAGATCCAAATATATAAAGCAGAGGGGAAAGCAGGATGCACCTTTTTTGGACTCCACAGCTATCACTGACCAGGCAGGAGACTAATCACTTGCACAGACAAAGAAGGATAAGTACAGAAGAACCTCTTGGGCCTAAGAGCCACATAGGGAAAGAAAGCTAGTAAGAAGGGCTATGAAGCTGTCATAAAGCAGCTTTTCCTATTTCCTTTAGTAAAGTAATACTCCTATTGACCATAAGCATGTCTGGTGTGCCTCTTCTGTTTATTCAATTTCCTTCAATTTGCAGTAATGCATGAGTATGACTATGAAACTAAGAAGTGCAAGAACATCAATTCAGTAGCAATGATCCAAAAGAACCAAAAAACCTAAATGAGCAGTTACACCTTACATGTTCAAATATCATATCAAATTTAAATGGTTAACAGTCCAAAGTTATATCCTTCTATCCATGCCACTTCGGAGCTCTAAATTTTGTTGAGGCATGCAATTGCCTTAAGTTATCCTAGGTAAAAGTCAATTTCCCCAAAGGGCTTTCTAAGGATTTTTGTACAAATTCTTTTTCTCATTCCCAACATGGTTGAATTCAATAATTCAAACTAAATGAAAGCAAAGGATCTCCGATCTTGTTTAAGGAAACTCGTGAAAACTGCTAAAATACATTAAGGACTCAACTCGTTCGCAGCAAGAGGGGGGGAGTGTTGTCAACGGAAAAATGGAGAAAGCCCTAATGTTTAGTTAGAGTTTTCAAAAAAGAGAGATAAAAAAGAAGCTTTCCCATAATTATAAGATTTTCATATTTCATGAGAAAGAAAAATCCATGTGGGACATAAGAAAATCCAATTCCTACCTGCTAGAAACCGGGGTTTTTTTTTTCAAATATGTCCTTAAGCTTTTAGATAGAATGTAGTAAGATCTTTTTCTTTTATTAAGAGCATAATAGATTTTTTACATAACTTTCCAAGAGAAAAGTAGATGCTCACCCAAATATAAGCCACTCTGGAATGTGTCACTTTTCTATGGTCAACCAAACATGCAAAAACCACTTTTCCAAGCATCATACACCCAGGCATTAGCTTTCTAGAAAAAACATTCTAGCAAGAAAAAATTCTTCCCACGAACCAAACGAGTTCTAAATGTTGTAGCATATCCACTAAGTTATCCTCAAGGTATGTAGGCATTATGCTCGAGAATAGAGACAGTGCAAGTAGAGGCATTATTTCATGCATGTAGTTGCTTTAATGAGCGGGCATACTGACAAGTTAGAGAAGTAAATGTTGTAGCATGTTGGTGCAACCTATAATCGATTACTATAGGTGTAGATTGATTTTAGAATAATCAATTATGGTGCGATTGATTGGACACTTCAGCAAATACTCACCATCCCAAAAGAGCATTATAGATGTATGCGAACGCAAAACAGAACATGATAGATATCTTATTAATGAAGCTTAACTAATGAAATATAACTAGTGCAGTAAACTGAAAATAACTACAACAGAATAATAAAAAAATACAGTCAGTAAACTCAAGTTCCAAGGATGTGATAGATAGCAACGATGGTAATGATGATGGATGGAAATAATGATTGATGGACGAAGAAACGAGGCCTGGGCAAAAGATGGTGATAGAACTAGTCGGATAATTACCTCTGCGAGTTTGGTCTCTCCAATCCAATGAAAATCTTTAGGCCGCGCTCCACCAAGGTATCGAGATGAAGGATGACGGGGTCAAGAAGATGACTCCAAAAAGAAATAGGTCAAGAAGCAGGATGAAAGTAGAAAAAAAAAGGGTCTCTCAGGACTTCGCCCACAATGGCACTCATCTTTCTATGGTTTTTTCTTCTCTTTTTTTTTCTTTTGGTTGTTGTCCTCTCTTTTTATAGGCTAAGTTAATGTTTTGTGAATAGTAACCGGGTCGGGTTACTGTTCCGTGAACAGTTTTTTTTCTGTGCTATTTTCTGCAGATTTTTGCATATTTTTTTCTCTTTTCTAACTTTCCTCCTTCCATACATGCACAATTCTATTTTCAAGACTATCATCCATCCTCCTCCGTTCCTAGAAATGAGTGATGACCATGGGCATTGAAGAAAGGCTAAGGCTCAAGCAATTAAGTGTGGTGGTTTGGAGTTGGGTTAGGCTTTCTATCATACCTAGGTAGACCCTTTTTGCTTGGCAGTACTAGTACATGACTCGACTGAAAATTCAAGCTTACATATGGCTTTGGATGGAAAACACGGAAACAACAAAAAATATAAACTATGTCTAAGATGGAGTCCTGAGACTATATCACATGTCCACTAAGTAATCCTTGGGGTATGTAGGCATCATACTCAAGAATAGAGATATTGCAAGTTGGGGCATTATTTCATGCTTGTGGTTGCTCCGATGACCTAGCAAACTATTAAGCTGGAGAAGAAATAGGATAAGATAGGCAATTTTCCCACAATGAGAAACTTCATTAAGCCAAAAATATTGGCAAAAGCTATGGTAGGGTTGACATTAGGTTGGTTGGTGATCATTAATCCTGCTAAATCTTTTTTTTATTGCATGATACAAAACAAAAAGTTTGATATATAAATCGAGGCATTAGAACTATTGAAGAGCAAACTTCAAATTAGTCAGCAGCAGTAAGTTGGAAAGGTGAGTGAAACATGAACATCAAAGTTAAGGAAAATTTTGATTGTGATAATACCATCTCCTTTCCCATATAAATATTTGGCTGAGAAATCACAGTATGACAATGGCTGGATGTACCTGAAAAAACATGATTTTGCTGCTCTACTATTCCAGAACCCTCAAACTGTGAAAAATAGAAAGATAAGATTAAAAACTTTAAATAAAAAATTGAAAACATTAAGAGATAAAGCTTAGAGCGATGCAGTCAAGGCCCTTCAAAAGCTCTCAAATTAAATTTCAAATTGATATGTGACAATATTTCAAAATCAAAACAACCTTAATATAAAGGCATTTCATTTGTTTGCATATGCATTGCTATAGGTGGATTGATTCCATCCCTCAAAACCCTTTTTTTTTTTTTTTTTACTTTGTTGCAGTGCATTCCATTCACTTTTTTATGGAATATGTCATGATGTTATATGGAATTTGACTTCAAGGATGCATTGCTCTTTTGGATGATGAAATATAAGATTTTGCTTGCTTGTGCAGCGGTGCCGGTATAAGGCTATAATGTATAGATCATTCTTGCTATCTCTTTCCTTTGAATTTTATGGCTTAGGAATTAGGACAAGACAGGAGAAGTCTGAACTAAGGTTGATGATTCTGCGAATCGAAACAAAAAGGTCCCAGCAGGTGCAGTGGCAGGTTACCTTGTCTGTGGAGCAATTTAATCATGTGCCTCCAAATCAGACTGGGCGGAACTTACCCTGCAATCCACCATCTCGACCGTGCAGCCTTCTCTTGTCGGGGTCACGCGTAAGTCTAGCACGGGGGCCACTTCAAACTTGAGGAACTGGATCTTTTGCAAGGTGCACCTGTGTATAGGACGGGCAGGCAGCAGATTAGTAGTGCAAGAGCGCCTGCTTCTATTCTACTCGTGCATAGCCGAGGAGCTTTAGAGCAGACAAAACATCCATGAGTTAATCCATTGCAGACAAGTGCATACGCTGAACCAATTTCAAGATTCGATGCCATGTGTGGATGTAATGGGTGGAGCGTGTCATCATCAATCAATCAATCAAAGGGGCAGGCAGGCAGAAGAGCACCTGTAGGTGTTGGAATCCAAGGGCCGAAAGCTGTGCAAGGCTCGAGTGTTTAGGAGGGCTTCCACGCCGGAAGGGTGGTTGACGAAATCGCTGAACGTGATGGGGCCCCCGTAGTCGGGGAGCTCGATCCTCTCCTTGCGTCGCGCGGACAGATAAGCCGTCCTCGTCCTGGCACCCAGTTCGTCCCCTCCCGGGTTCTCGGCCTTGGTCACCGCTTCACATCTCCGTCTCCTCCTCGAGTCCCAATTCATCCGGTCGGTCCGGGAGATTTTGCTGGAGAGGGCAGCGTATGCGTGATCCCTGGTTGGAACTTAGTTATTAGTTTCTAGGGCAAAAGAAAGAACCTTGCATGAATAAATGTTAATTTCTTGATTCTTTTCTTTCTTACGGAGTCCCGACTCTCTCGCCCTCCCTTTTCTTTGTTGCTTCTTTTTTCGCTCTTGCAAATTTATTAGGATAGACAGAGACAGAGAACCAAACAGACCTGACGAGGGTGGTGGTGCTGCAGGGGAGAAGGAGAGGAGGAGGAGGAGCGGCAGGGAATGGCAGCACCCCCTGGGCAATCATTCTGCGTTTGGCGCACGCGAGACGCTTGCCCACCGTCAATCACAACAGCCGAGGCGGAAACAGATTGGATTTAAAAAAGAAGGGACCGGTCTCTTATTCTGATCGTAATTTGGGACCACGGATCCAACGAATCAGCTGATCGGATCGGGTTCATTAGCGATTCAGATCCGATCCGAAATTTTCGGGTTGGTTCAAATCGAATAGGTCCGATCAGATTTGCAATTTGATTCGAATATTTAGCTCTCTTTTTCTCAACTAACATTCCTTTCTACACTTGTACATTAAAAATAGACTTCGAATACTCCCAACAGCACAATCATATACTGTTATGTTTTGAAAGGTGCGGAGAGCTTCTCCACCAGCCAACACCAGCCATTTAAGCTTCATTGAGGATTTCAATGACAAGTCAAGCATGAATTATCATCTCAACATGGATTTGAGCTATCACAACAAGGTAACTGCATTTGTTACCCTTTTTCTTTGGAATTTCTTCAACCTTTTCAAATTTTATTTAATTTCAACTAGTATATCTTCTTTTTTATTTTAAATAAGTTAGACAGTAATAGTATATCTTCCCATACAAATATCTGTTATTGCAGAAGTTTTCAGTGATCAAACCTCTAAGCCTTTTCAAATCACGTTTCCCGTCATATAGAACGTAATTTAAAAATATTATCCACACAAATTTAAAAATTAAGTTAAACAAATAGCACTTAATCAATTAATTCAATGATTGCATAGCCTACAATTAATTAACTGACATGGTCTGAATTTTGACTAGCTTTAGATAGTAAAGTAGACCAACCTCAGCAGAATTCTAAGCCAATAAAGCTCTATAATCATTGCATGCAAAAGATAAGAGTAGCTAACTAGCTATACGTATCAAAACATAGGAACAATAAAGCCTTCAATTAAGCATACAACCAGATAATCTCAGGTTAAAATGCATGAGATGAATTAGAGAGCCATGATGATCTCCTTACATGCATATATATATGTATCAACATGTATATACAAGAATAATACTCAAAGAATAATACAATGACTTAATGATAATATATGACATGGAAAAAATAAATGTACTTATCCTTATCTTCAAGCATTTCATTGTAGCATTCCATATATGACCTGTATGATACTCAACAAATTTTAAAAATGTATGGAAAGCACATCTATAAAGAAAACTAATTGTGTTACACGAATGCGTTGTGATCTAATCACCTTTTAACAGAATAGCAAAATCTTTAATCTTCACTGGCTTGCTTTAGATGCTTAAGACAGGTAATGCATGCAGTGAACAAGAGTGAAGAGACACTAAATGCTAGCAAATCCCTCCAGCCAACATCTCCCAAACTACAATAGCACTGAAAGCATGAGAAGGCAGGCTAAAGTATTGGGTGGCGAACATTAATATTAGGTGAGACCTAAAAGAAACATAACCATTAAGCATTTTCTCGGTGGAGTTTATGGAAATGAGTGCTGAAATTCCTATGATTCTGAGCATCCACATATGATTCAGTATATGAAGTTTACTCGTATAGAAATCCAAACTATAATGAACTGGAGTTTAACAAGATATCCTTTCCTCTAATGGTTTTCCATTATCTTCCTCCCATAAAGTTTCCGTACTACTTTTCAAATTTCCAATGTTGTAGAAGACTGTAGCAATGAATTGTGACTCTTTAATTCGAAAAACAGACAAAAAAACAATAAAATTTTGACTCTGTAGTTTCCAAGCAATATCTCATTGACCACTCCAGGAAGCATACCATTATTAGTTATCAACTCCAAGAGAAGTCACTATATTAGTATATTGGCAGCGGTGTAATGATGATCTCAAGGTGTTATCGTCCCCCTTGTTCAATGCCCAATACCTAATTACAAATAATTACACACACACAGTCCAGTTCTCAAAACCATTATTCTCTCTCTCTCTCTCTCTCTAGATCTCTCTCTCTCTCTCTCCCTCCCTCCCTCCCTCCCCACCCTCCCCTCAGATAAGGAGAACAATAAATCTCCGCACGAGGGATCTAAAGATGAACAGACTACCACCCTACATGCCATCCATGCTAAGAAACAATGTCAGAGCTGCCATCGCAGCAATTACAATCCTATGATCGAAGCAAGAGAAGAAGATCCCAAACCTGGCCTTGTCCTTGTCTTTACCGGCTCCAAACTTCAAACGCCGTGTGAGTGCTCTGCGGTGGAGGAGAAGGAAGTCGTCCACGAAGAGAAGGCCAATGGAGAGGGGGAGGAGGGGAAGGAGATGCGGCGGAGGAACGCGATTTGGGGTCGCTCCTCGGAGGAGATTGGCTGAGATCGGTGAAAAGGTCTGAGGACGGAGGGGGTCGGTCGCCGTGAGTTAGGGATTTAGGGCTGTGGAGGGAGGAGGTCGATTGGGTTTTGTGGTTAGGAGGAGTGAAGTCCGACGATACTTATAAGCGTCGTCGTATTTTTTCCTACGCCGACGCTTATAAGCGTCAGTGATAAATATTCCGACGCGTATAAGCGTCGGTAATGGACCGCGTACGCCGACGCTATACAAAGCGTCGGCGGAACCTGTTTTTACCGACGCTTTTTACAAGCATCGGCGGTTACTGTCGGAAGAAAAAAAAATTGCCAATGCTTTTATGTAGCATCGGCAATATAGAGTCGCCAAAACTCTTTATTGTTGTAGTGAAAAGTTTGTGAACACATAGCTGCATGGATGCTTATACAATTGACATAGTAGTGCTATGGGTTATACATGCCGTGAATCCAATAGTCCAGAAGTGTGTCCTTGTGATTTCTGTTTGAATTTATGAAGCATGAACAAATACTGTTGTTCCTTAAAAGTCATACAGGATATCTTTGAAGTTCAAGTACATTGATTTCTTTCTTCTATACCATTTTTGATTGCCTAAGATATATATATGTAAAAGTCACTCGCTTGTGTCTACTTTAATAGCTTGAATTCTTCCAGTAAATCCTTCTACATTCGTGCCAGAACTCGATGACATGTAGGCACTTGTAAGTACGGTTTTTGTGGTCTCCATATGTCGTTGTCTGTTATATGATACCTGGATGTGCATATAGAGAGATCATAGCTCTGTATGTATGGGATCATAAGTTTGGCTTTGGTTGTCATTCTTTGTCCCATCACAGCGGGAAGTTTTATCATTGCGAAGGCAATCTGCCGCTGGCCGCACAAACCCATAGTCAAATCCCGTGGCACAGTTGCAGAAGGTCTCTACAATGCCATTCTCTCTCTCTAGGTTTATGTTGTTCAACACAATGTTGCTGCATGGTACTGTGTCACTGCAAGCAAATTTCATGGCATTGGGTGTCCTTGAGGTCCCACTTATGTTCCTGTAGAGGACTTGGCTTATCTTCACTGCCGATGTCTGAATAAAATAAAAACATAGTCAAGGGACAACCTGAATAAGCTTCTTGAATTAACAATGTGGCATTTTTCAAAAAGTTATACTATATCATGGATAGGATCAATTGCATGTTAAAATAGTTCACTTCTATCGACAATTCTATTTGCAATTAGTATTTGTAATTTATGATCTTAGGCTTTATGACGTGGTCAGACTCTTTTAGTCAACTTTGCATGCTGAACTATGTTTATTATGCTAGTCCCTTGATTTAAGTGGTCCAGGTCCAGGTCCAGTTCTAAGCATACTTATACTACTATCCTACAGTGATAAATTATGAATTTAGAGATCTAAGGTTAGCCTTTGCTCCATCTACACATCAAGGCTGAAGGCTCTGTTTTGGTGATAAGAAAGTGAATGAAAAGAGAGATATTTTGAGAGGAATCTTTTTTCTATTGTTTAGATATAAAAATAATTTTTATGTCTAGAAATGGAGGAGAATATTAAGGTCTAAAGTTTTCTCTAAGTGGCCTCACATGTAAAACAAAAGAAAATAGAGAGGAATCTTCTTTCCCAGTATTTGGCAATGCAAGTACATCTTCAGTGAGGGCCGTATTTTTCATAAGACTGAATACTATTCCTCTTGAAGATATCAATAATGAGAATTTTTTTAAAAAAAAAAATGGAATAGGATAATCAATGTTATCTAAATGACATTCAAGTGGTCACACATGTGCTTGCATATGCGATGCAGCTTGTTTGACTGACTACATTGAGCCGATGCAACCCTGTGTGCTGTGGCCAAAGAAAATACTGGTTGTGATGATGGTGGATTAGTGTTTGATACATTACTTCCTGAAGAAGAATTGAATTTTCAGTGTCTTGTCTTAGGACTCATTAATAGCTTAAACACTATATGCATATGTTTGTTAGGCAAAATGTTGAATTTGGTCATAAGCTATGCATCTTTGTAACTTATGCTTTGCCGTTCATCATTTCATAACTGGGAAGTGTTTGTTCCATTGGTGAGCACCGTTTGTAGGGAGTTTTTTCTTACTTTGATATTGTGAGGACCCGTGCGGGTGTGTGTTTAGTCCCACATCGGTTATTCGCTGGGTAGATCTTGGATACTTATACAGGATCAAGGAACTCAAATAGTAACTTCCGGCTAACTATTTTGGATGAGATCCTGGGTTGTTACAAATGGTATCAGAGCGGACCCGGCCCATAATCTATGTGGACTAGGGAACACTGCAGCACGGATCTATTGAGGCTAACCATGAGCAGATCGTGATGTTTGTGATTAGATTTGAATGGATTTGAACCCTTAGCCTGACGAGGACGTCAGGGCTTGAACGGGGGGAGTATGTGAGGATCCGTGCGGGCGTGTGTTTAGTCCTACATCGATTATTCGCTGGGTAGATATTGGGTATTTATACAGGATCAAGAAACCCAAATAGTAACTTCCGACTAGCCATTTTGGGTGAGATCCTGGATTGTTACAGATATATCATATTTTTTTAATCAAAATGAACTCTCAAGTAAGTTTGAAAGTCTGTGCACTTATAGGATGTAATTGAGCCTCATTGAAGAAAGAAATAAAGCAACGTGGATCAAAGTCATATTGAAGTTGAAGATCATGGTTGAACTGTTGTAGGTCTAATATGTTCATATTCTGATAATCAAGCACCATGACATATTGCAGTCTTGTGTTTTATGATATAAACTGCATTTCATGCAATCCCCTAGTTTTAAGGTCTAGGAACAGAGATAACAGTGTTCTTAACAAGGCAGGTGTGGGGCTTAAAGAGAGTGATTTTCCTTTACAAAATCTGCAGAAAAGTCTGAACACAGATTTAATGATAGATTCAAGGTACAAATATGAGTACTGTACCATAATCATAGTTTTGAGAGCCAGTTTTGAAAGGGAATTAACAGTGGTTCTTAAGCAGGGGGGTGTAGAGGTCAAAGAGAGTGCTTTGCCTTTAAAAACTCTGCAGAAAAGTCTGGGAACAGGTTCAATGCTAGATTCGAGGCAAGACAATGAGTTCTATACCATAATCTTAGTTTTAAGAACTAGGCTGGCTCAAAATTTGTAGGCCCCATAAATAATTAATTTGGGTATGATTCGAGAGGGTGATGGCATGTAAACATGGGGATGGTTCTCTTTTTATGGCCTGCTTGCATACACCTAAATTCCATGGTATTTAGGGAATGGGTCATTCCATGGTTATCTTAAACCATTAAGGGTTACATTTTCAAGGTGCTTCGGTGAGACTTTACAGGCCCAAAATACCAAAGAAAACTAGGTGTTCCCAAGGAAAGAAAAGCTTATAAAGATAATCATCTCATTTTTTGTCTCTGGAACGCTGCCAATTGTTTATAAAGCCTTATCAGAAGCAGAAAATCGAGGTATTCCTTCTAATACCACTCCCATTTTTTAATTATTTTTAATCTTTTAATTTCATATAAAAATGGCTAGAAGCAGAATAACTTTACCTGGTTCTTGCAACTGGTTGGAGAATCACAGTAAAATTGGTCGATGATGATTGGGTTCTGAACATCATCCATCTTCACGTTCTCAAAGCGCACTGATTTAACATAGCCTGATCCTCCCTGTTAAGACTTGCAAACCATCAACCATCATCCATGTTCATTAGTATAAGCTAATTATGTTCTGCCTTATGTTTTTCTTTCCAATGGAATCCAATCATATGATACAGCAAATTATATTTTTAGAAAATTCTTACTTGCCAGGTTTTGATTCTAAGGCCATTGGTAGTGCCTGTAAGTATTGCTGTGTCCAAGACGATTGCTGTAACCATGGCAGTCGTATTGTCCTTCCCGAGGCTCCCTATGCTAACATCAAAATTAAGATAAAAAAATATGATACTATCAGTTGGGCACTTTTCATTTGAGACAACTAAAAACAAAGCAATCCAGCTGGGCACTTCCTGAGATATAGGATGTGGACATGCAGGATGAGTCGTACCTGATTCCATGCCCTGGCCCACACACAATGTTTTTCATCTTGATAATTGAGCTAGCATTCACAATGGAGATACAGTCATCACCTGATTTAGTAAGGAAAAAATTGTCCTTAATATCCAAAACATGTTTCGCAGAGAAAACAATTCCTGAATAGTAGAAAAATGTGCAAATTGAAGGGCAAACTTATAGTAATGACAACTAATAACTATTTTTATTAGGTATTGAGTAGTAAGTATTAAACACTTAACCTTAGTTGTTATTGTTAATTATTTATCCATAAAAAAATATTGTCATAATTGTTGTTTTTATTATTGTTGTTTTTATATATATTACTTATTTTGAGGTAGTTGAACAATATTAATCGCATTTTTTGTGCTGCTTACATACTACATATATACTACATAGCTGCTTTTTAAAACACTGCATCACATTTCAAACTCTAGATAAACATTAAAGGAAGTTAATTGCAGTTTCAGTCATAGTGAAAGTCACTTAATGAATAATCACTGTTATTGTTATTTTTCTTCTTGTTTTCTTCAGGAAATCTTAATTTCAAGTATGGTATCAGAATGGTAGATCAATGTACAAGCATATCAAAGTACCTGTTCCAATGTGGCAGTTCTGGATGGCAACATTGGTGGATTCACTGATATGAATGCCATCTGTGTTAGGGCTGTCTGATGGAGCTCTCACACGCAACCCAGACACTCTTATGGCATCAGATCGGGAGATAGTGAAGTGCATCTGCTGTGCATTCTGGATGGTGAGGTCCTTCACCCTTACCCCTGAGCTTGAATCTATGGTCAGTGCCTACAACAAAAAATGGCGGTGATGGTGAAGATGGTGGCAGTGGATTGTCACCTTGACAGCATTGTCTACAAGTATTGTTTTATTTTCTTCAGCGGTAGAAACTTTGCTGGTCTAGTCATTTTGTGCAGCTTCGACCAACTATTAGCCAAAGCCTACTTTATTGCCTGACTTGTACTGGAAATTTTGCACCCCATTATTGCTTTCCTCCCTGAGTTTTGGCACTTATATCAGATGGTACAAGTCACTGACAAGGGTCATTGAATTAAATTTCTGAGGCTGGCTTGTAGAGCAGGGCATTGATGAGTCATACTTCCTGACCTTGGCTGGATATAAGTTACCGATCGCAGGTCTTCCATGGATTAG
The DNA here is from genome assembly GCF_009389715.1 of Phoenix dactylifera. Classification (NCBI taxonomy): domain Eukaryota; kingdom Viridiplantae; phylum Streptophyta; class Magnoliopsida; order Arecales; family Arecaceae; genus Phoenix; species Phoenix dactylifera. Next base: position 17,725 of record NW_024069230.1, read on the forward strand.
CTGAGCTCTGGCCTCCAAGGAACCCACTATACCATGCTAAACCTCATGGAGCCTTGGGCGGAGTCATCAATGCCCTGAACACTGAACTAAACAGTGTGGATCCCGTATAGTAAACCTCGAGAGGTAATTTATGACGAATGTGTTTCATTCATAAATTACTTTGACTCAAGAACACGATAGCCTCTCGAGGTTTACTTTGTTGTTTTATTATATTGTGGCTACCAACTATGAAGCTTTAAGCATAAACTTTGGCTTGTAAAAATGTGTTTGCGGAGATTACCGTTGGAGCTCCTCTGCATGGCTGCAAGTAAGTCGAGAGAGAGCATCAGATAAAGGTATCAAATTATGTAAATGAAGTTGTGAACAGGTGTTGGAAATTGATCCATTACGTTGGTCCTGTTGATCTTGCAGGATGAAGCCCACCATTTGCTGCCAGAGCCGTCGATAATCCCACCGCCCTGGATCCTGACGCCGTTCAGCTCAGAGAAAGATAGCCATTGCCTTGGGTTCTTCGGGTCCCAGTCCTTTGGCTCATCTGGAGCTACAATTGTCCCGCTCACCTGCTCCGTCACAATTTGATGCTTCCTCAGATCAGTGAGGCCGGGCAGATAATGAAGATGGGGTTGGCTGATGTTGCATGTTGTTCTTTTGACACATATTCTTTCTTTTTTTATGGAAACTTTTGTATATGTGTCCAAGCCTAACGATTAAAGAGGAAAAGAACGAGAGGCTAACGTGCTATATGTGGTACGAGAGATCTAGGTATATCCCGGATAGTTAACTATTCTGACCTACGGTGGTTATCGCATGGTGTTGCATGAGAATGAAATGCAACTTGACCTTGCCCTTTAATACTTCCCCCGGGGACGCACGCAATACACGTAAAGTTATTTAGTAATAAGCTGACGAAAGTCAATTTTAAAATCATCACCTGGATGAGTAGCTTCCCTTCGCAGGGCCCTCGGAGCCTAGTTGCATTAACTTTGTAATTGCGCCGCTCGGGCACCAGGAAAACTGCATTCTTTATGGAACATGCCGTTTCCCAAGCCGCTAGAAATGCCTGCAAGAAGTATTAAAGATGCATGGAAGAAGAATAAAGAATTAAAGCTAACAGAAATTTAAATGATTCTGATGGTGAAATGATAATTGTAACTTGGGCACAGGAGCGGACGGGTATGATCGAGTAATGAATATCCATAGTTTCTAGTTGCATCCTTTAGTTCTGCAGGAATGTTTTGGTTGCTTAGGTCGGCAATAACTCAATGGCTACACCCATCAAAATGGAGGGGATCGTGGGAAAATTCCTCTAAGAACTGCAACGGGTTACAACCGCATAATAATCAAGTGAGAGAGGCTAAACATTGGGCACATAAAAGCTAGACGGATTGCTTAAACATTGCATATTTGAATCTATAGACTCCAGACCCCGCTTTCTCCTCTCCCTCCTGTCCACGGTCCCGTTAAAGAAAAGAAGATACGCAATAAAATCGGATTTCATTTTAAGTGGCTCCCAGTAGTCTGTTTAAATCAGTTTAACTATCTTTTGTTATAATCAGGTTAAAACTAGTTGACCTGCCTACGAAGTGGCTGAATGATATTTGCCATGAATATGTAAGCGTGAGATATGGTGAAAAGGTAAGTTATTTTTAGCAGATTATGCATGACGAAAAATAATTAATGACCCTTAAGACTAGTTTGGATCACATCTTGCATCCTTCGTTTTAAATCTTCTCCACAGTTCGATCAGGAAAAGGTAATGTTATTTTGAGCAGATACGCATAACAAATAACAACCAGTGCTGGCCCATTTACATCGAAAAGAAAAAATTAACAGTGCTGGTGCATTCGAGGGGAGCAGGTCACTGGTGCACGCCAGGTGGATATATAGGAGATCCTTGGTGCAATTCAGAGGGATAGGTTACCCTACAAATTTATAATAGAGAGGACTGGTTATGCTACACAAAAATAAAAAAAGAAAAACAATTATATAAGAAAAGATAAAATTTTTATTGTTGTTGGCGTTAAACAAGCGGTCTCAACAACAATCTTTCTTTATCCGGATATTCTTCCATCCAGATACCTGTACCATCGCAAGGCTTTCCAGCTCCGGTCATCTAACCTCGAAAAGGCTACAGTTAAAGCTACGTGTTATCAGCTTAATTTCTGAACTTGTTTCACACAAAATTCTGGTTTAATGAATTCAATGGAGAAACTCTGTAAATGTAAGCAGGTCATTTTGATTGTATCTGTCTCTATTGGATTTCGGTGTCCGAGTGAGTGTTGTAGTCTCTCTCTCTCTCTCTCTCTCTCTCTCTCTCTTCCCTAACTGCGATGATGAAGATAAGCAGTAATATATATACCTGGGTATCGTCGGCAACTCCATCCCCAACAGCGCCAAAGCTGTCGACATTGACAGGGATCCTCCCCACCCGCTCGCTTCCCCATATCGGTAAGGAGTCCAATTCATCATACTCGTCTCCTTCTTGCCCTTCCTCTCCGTCCGTACCGGCCGTCCAGAGCCCGATATCCTCAGCCGGGGCAAAATCGCCGTCGCCTTTGGACACGGCTCCCATCATCGGTACAACTAACATCAGAATAAGAATCGGGGAGAAGTACGACATCTTCTCGCTCTCTTTTAATTACTAAGTGATCGCTCTGACTTCCTGAGGTAATGTGGTTCATTTGTCGGGGCTATGGATCTAATTTAAACCAAGAGACGAAGCGGAGGTGAGAGGGAAAGGAGGTGGTGACTTGTATGCTTGCTTCCTGTCACATGGATGGCTTGGCTTGGATTGGATTGGCTTGGAAGGGTTAAGAAAGTGGTGGCGGTGGCGGTGGTGGTCTCTTTCCGACTTGCAGTGCAAGGGAATCAGCTAGGTTTCCTCCCCACCCACTGCCACAAAATTTATGCTTTACTCCTCGACCAAGAGAGCGGTTAAGAGCTCCAGCGCCGCCCACAAAATGTAGCGACCGCTGATGCTCTGCAGCTTTGATGAGCTGTCCCAGGAGGCCTGGAGGAGGACGAGGTGTATCTACGTTCCGCTGTCGTCCACTGGTTACCTCCATGATGGAAGAAAGAGATCGGATCCCGTCGCGGCAATCAATCAACCAAGATCGACAACTGGGAGCAATCATAGCGATTCGAAATGCGTTGCCGGACATCCCTTCGCTCTTTATTGGGCTTGTGCGTCCAATCAACACCCAATAAATGAGATTTGATAATAAATTTTCAAAAACAAATAAAAGAATATAAGAATATTCTTTTAAGATTCCAATCAACCCGTTCCGAATTTGATTTGTCTCATCTGTTCCGGATTTGATTTGCATGACCTTAGAAAATCTTGCTTCGTATTTGGTGAGGATTTGATCGTGCCTTCTATACTTCCGTTTAAACCGGGCGTAAGCCTAGTTTGATTTGAACTCGAAGATGCTAGAAAGAGGAATGAGAAAGTAGATATCTGCCAAAACAAACCAAGTTACCCATGATTCAAGGGCTGCTCTCTCTTTTTTTTCTCTTTTTTTTTTTTTTCTGTTTTTTGTGCACCGGCGTCTCACGACATATGAAGAATCAAAATACAAAACATAGGCTAGTCCCCATGAAATAGAGCCAGTGCCATTCCAAGAGAAGGCTTCAGAATAATATGCTGCAAAAGAGGCAACTTAATCTACCGTATTGTTCGCCTCTCGAAATACATGAACGACTTGAGTCGAGACTCTCCAACATGTGGCAAACATTTTAGACTAGTGGGTATAAATTTGGTCTGGTATGCCCACACCTGATTCACTCAATTACTGTGGCTAAATCACCCTCTAACAGAATCCCCCGAGCATCTGCACTCTGGCATGGACTAGGCCCTCCTATAACGCGTGCAGCTCTACCACGAGAATAGACTCTTTAAAAATGCAACGTGTTCCTACCGTAATTAGCTTGAACTCATAATCTCTTATCACAAAATCTACACCATATCTATCGTCGTCCTCTCATCGGCATAATGATGACCAACCTCTATATTGCTTTGTCCGAGGATAAATGACTGGCTTTATTGTCATCTGTCGGGCGATACTCGGCCTCTCTATATAAACCTGCAACTGTTGATTACTTTTGGGTGGTTCTATATACACCCCTCCTATTGCTCAGGACACCCCCCAAAAATTAAAAAAAAATTAAATACTCTCTACACCCCCCCATTTGCTAAGGACACCCCTAAAAAATTAAAAATTCCTAAATTACCCCCCATCCTCCCCACCCCCTCACCTAAATTGCTCTCTACACCCCCCAAACCCCCCCCACCCCGCTCTTCCCCTCCAAAACACCTCGCCAACGCCCAAAACCCCCCCGTTCCCCCTTCTCCCTCTCGTCGCCGGTATTCTCCCGATCTCCGACCACCTCGTCGGCTTCTCCCGGAACCACCTCGCCGGCTTCTTCCGAAATTTTTTTTTTTCACGGTTCGTGCTCCGTTCGGCACTGGATCGCCGAACAAAAGGCTTCTGTTCGGCTGAACAGTGCCGGACAGAAACCTTCTGTTCGGCACTGTGCAGCCAAACAGATCTGTTCGGTTGAGGGTTGCCGAACAGAAGGCTTCTGTTCGGCACTGTTCAGCCGAACAGAAGCCTTTTGTTCGGCGATCCAGTGCCGAACGGAGCACGAACCGTGAAAAAAAAAAATTTCGGAAGAAGCCGGCGAGGTGGTTCCGGGAGAAGCCGGCGAGGTGGTCGGAGATCGGGAGAATGCCGGCGACGAGAAGGAGAAGGGGGAACGGGGAAGGAGGGGTTTAAGGGGGGTTTGAGGGGTTTTTTTTTTCTTTTCAAAACGAAACGGAGGAGGAGGAAGGGGGGTGTATGAGAAAATTTCAAGGGCAATATGGTAATTACACTAAAGGTTAGTTTGGGTATTTTTTTTTTGGTTTTTGGGGGTGTCCTGAGCAATAGGGGGGGTGTATATAGAACTACCCATTACTTTTTGGCATCCAGGAGATACGGTTTCCTTATGAAAAGGTACAGTAACCAATAGTTGAACGGCATGGGAAAGGGCAATCTGTTCACACTGCAACTCAAAAGGTATAAAGGACGATCGGGTTGGTGGGAGGAAGGCGAATACCGTGGTCTATGGGTTTCTTTGAAGGATGCCTTGACAAAATTAAAAATAAAGTATTATTGGTGCGTGCATAAATTGACATACATAATTGACACTACATGATATGTCCAAGTGAGTGTGAAATATTATAAAGCACAAACTAAATTTTGATAAATAAGGATCTTCAAAAGATTTTAAATCATCTACTATTTTTGATAGCCATTGGTGTAGAGATAGGTCTACAATCTTTCATTTGTGCTAAGCAAGTAGGAGGCATCCATAGCTTGATTTAGAAATACCCACTATGGAACCAATGCACTTCCAAGCGAGAAAGTAATTTATGTGACCAAGATTTTACATTGAGAACTCATCACTTAACTTCTTCATAAAATAATGAGATAATTACAGATTATCCATATGTCATAAGATTCAATTTCGCCTAAGCTCGCCTGTGGTTTAAGAAGTAGCACCTAACCTACCTAAGCTCAACTACATAACTGAATTTAGTATTATACTTTATTAATTTTTGAATTTTGGGCATTGTGCTACTCTTTCACCCACATGCGCAATAGCCAAGAAAGAATCGATCTAGTAAGCTATAATGCAATTTTTATTTCCATTTGAAACATGTTGATGGATTATGATGAATTTCTGAAACAATTCTTAGATTGAGGGGATGTAGGTGTTGTGAACCATATATTCAAGCTTGTCATTTATAGGCAACACCAATAATAGGTTGATTTTGTATGATTGTGGCAAAAATACTCAAATGTGATTTTGGATGATTGTGGCAAAAATACTCAAATGTAAAGATATCATAGATGATGGAAAATTTTGGAAGACGGTACTTAGATATGGGGCAAGTTCTTTAGTTTTTGGATTTCTATTGTTTTTCTAGTTAGATGTAAGAGCTAATTTGACTATCTGGAACATTGCTTTATAGGTTAATGAGCAATGCAAGCGCTTTGAGTGGATTCATCCTCCTACTTGCAAATATGGGATTGTGTTAGCTACAAAAATTGTAGAGAAATTTACAAGGCTTCAGCAAGAGACATGTTTTGCTAAAGAGGAGGAACAAATTTCTCATGCTAAGGAAAAGATAGCTATGGAAAAGGAAACAGCAGCTCAAGGGAGGAAGGTCTACAAGTATGCATTGTCGAGGTCTTGAGTGTTGTTTATTATTATTGGTGGCGCTTTGTTGCTTGGGTATCTTCACAGTAATTAAAACTTACTTGTTGATTTTCTTTGCAGCTGGTATTCCTGCTGAAGTTCTGCAAAATAGTTCTTGCAGCTGGTATTTAGCTGGCATTCATGCAGGTGGAATGAAGAAGAAACATAGTTTTGTAACCCATGCTGAAGTTAAAGTGACCTTTGTAAACTAGCCGTGTGATTGTTATGAGTAGTATGTAACATATTTGATTGTTACGGGTAATATATAAAACTTTACGGTTTAAGATATGAGTAATATGAAGCATTCCTGCTACAGAAATCTATATTTGGATTCTTTCAGGACATGTTATGGTGGATGTGGTCTAAGTAATGTGAATTATTATTCTTAATGCCATCTAGCTGTTTTTAATTCGTTGTGCTAGCTGAATTGGTCCACATTTTTGCGAGTTGTTTTAATCCATGTATGGTGGTCAGTAGCCCAACAATGATGCTGCATAATAGGAGGGAAAATGTTTGGATAACAGTCCAGAAACAGCAGTTATTTTGATAGATAAAAATGTAATATTAGTCAATAGCGAAAAAACAATAGATGCATCATAGATATGAATATCTTATGGCTGCCCAGCAATAAATCTAAAAGCCATCTAAAACCACTTTGCACTCCAAGAAGCCAAGCTGAACAATAGAACAAATCTGTATCACTTTTATCAAAACCCTGTCAGGATAAATAGATAATTCAAATACGCAGCGACTGGATTTAAGGACATACATGGCAGCAAGTCTACTGCCTATTCGAGCCAATGACATTCAAATGTCTTCAATATACTGTTAGTAGGAAGCCCATGGAATATTTTGCCAAACATATCTGAATAATCTGCGAAGTCACATCATAATACAGAATCTACCGTTTAAACAAACAGTACATACGAAGTTCATGAGAAATACAAACAATCATGGCTTAGCGCTAACATTTCGACAAACACCTCATACTCATTTAGATAAGCTAGTCTTACGAACATTTCAACCAAACAAGACCAAATTTTTAAGAAACATTTCAGCAAGCATCTTATGCCCACATAAATAGACTTTATGCTACAAGCATTTCAACTAAGATATGTCAGCAAATATTTAAATCATAGACCTATGGAATTCCAGAGATATTTGCGTTCTTCATAAAAAACATTTCAGCAAGCACCTTTTGCTCGGATCCCAGGTCGGACACAGAAGGCCAGCAAATGATGGAGCTTGGGATGCCGGGATGAATGATGACCTTACCACCTCCTCGCCGCCAATAAAGATGTCGTGGAGCCTTGCGGTTGTGTCAAAGCCTTGACACCCGTGGTGACATGACTGGAGAGAAAGAAATAAAGATGATAAGACAATGATGACACCAGCTTGGATTCTAGTGGAGTACGATATTCATTATAATCCAGGAGGAGGACGAACGAAGGAGGGAGAAGAAAATAACAACTTTGGAAGCACAGGGGCCGATCAGTGCAGCACAACACGAAGGCGGATAGAGATTAGAGAGGGGTGGTGGTGAGGAGGCGGATGGAAAAATACTTTGATTTGGTGAAAAAATTTGGAGATTTGGAAAGGAAAATGATTCAAAATTGAGTGGAAATGAACGCTAGACCTCTTATTTCCAAATAAGTTTGCGCTCTGTCACTGCACAAATGGGTAATAAAGCAGCATGACATTCTCGCAATAGAGTTTTCAAGTGTAGAATTTTTTAAAATAGAATTTTTATAAAATATTATTTATTATTTAGTAATTAAATTTTTAAAATACTGTAAAATTTTAATATATGTTTGGTAAATAAATTAAAAAAATATTTTTGGTATAACAAAATGATCATAAAAAATATTGCATAGTATTATACAACAAAACATAATAAAATATAATATATAAATATATAATATAGTATAATATTACTGTTGTTGCTGGAAACTGAACCCGGGGGTGACCAATGGCTGAGAAAGAGGAGCTCCGGTGAGTGGCGCATCGGCGGGCTGCATCCTCCGGAAGATCTGCAAAAAGCCGGTAGTCGGGGTTCTTGGCGCCGGCCCTCCGATGCTTAAATCAGAGGGAGGCTTTGTGGAGAAAGAGAGAGAGATATTGCATGCAGAAGTCAAAGAGCTAGAATCCCCTTCAAGAGGAAAAAGTTTTTCTTTTATAAAAGGGATACAGGGTTACCTGTGATGTGACTGTGCGAATTAATGAGTTACCGTCATGATTGGGCGTGATCGTGTGAATTAATGAGTTGTCATGGGTGACTGAACGAAGTTGAGTGAGTCAGCGAGTTGCCGTGGATGGCTTGAGATTTTAGGCTGGCTGAAGATCCGTGGAGATCGTACGCATTTAATTGTTGACAGTTGTAGCAGGGTATGGTTCCTGGTTGATATGTCGTGGCGTGGCCGGCAAGCAAAGCATGGTGCGGTGAGGCTGCTGCAGGGCATGGCCACAGCATGTGGACGACGAGCTCGGCCTTCTAGGCTCGGCCTGCATGAGCTCGGCTCAGCCTGCATGAGCTCGGCCTTCTGAGATCGGCTCGGTCTGCTGAGCTCGATCTTCTGAGCTCGGCCTTCTGAGATCGGCTCGGTCTTCTGAGCTCGGCCTGCATGAGCTCGGCTCCACCTGCATGAGCTCGGTCTGCATGAGCTCGGCCTGCATGAGCTCAGGCTTGCTGTCGGATTTGGATGCTTTAATTGTATTTGTGGGGTGGTCCATTTTCCCTCCAAACACTACTCTCCGACTTCGGAGTTCGAGCTGCTTTTTGGTTCGGGCAAAGGAAGTAGTCTAGTCGTCGATCATCCCGTAATATAGCCAAATGTCTATTGAGATATATGTGCTAAGTAGGGTGTACCACTCGTGCAGTCGGGGCTAACGGTGTCCAAGCCGAGATAAACGACTTTGCTTCGAGGTCGACTTCAACGGCCTTCTTTGGCTTGTGGTCGACTCAGCAGGATGCCCCCACTCAGATCGGGGTGCATCGTCGTAGGAGGCGTCGAATGACATCGAATGTCGTCGAAATATCGTCGAAGTGGCGTTGAATGTCGTCGAAATGGTGTCGAAGTATCGTCGAAGTGGCGTCGAATGTCGTCGAAATGGCGTTGAAGTGGCGTCGAAATGTCGTCAAAATATCGTCAAATGTCGTCGAAGTGGCGTCGAAGTATCGTCGAAGTGGCGTCGAAATGTCATCGAAATGGCGTCGAAGTATCGTCGAAGTGGCGTCGAAATGTCATCGAAATGGCGTTGAATGTCGCAAAATATGTTGTCGAAATGTCGTCGAAGTGGTGGCCTCGAGTTGGCGCCCTGTGCTTAGTCGGGGCATCCGAGCTTGGTCGGGGCATTATTAGAAATCCATAAAGAAGACGGGCCTCGTTCATTGGCAATCGTGCGCCCCTATTCGGAGCGGGGTGACGTTGGAGATAGAGATACCCGTAGGTCATCTTTTGCATTCTTCGACCTATTGCCATAGAGGCTTACAATCCTGTTTTAAAATTTCATAACTCTCCTCGTCCTGACCTCAGCTTTTATTTCTCTTCCCCTCCAACTCGTTGACATGAGACTCAGACTACTACTTCTCACTGGTTCCCTCCACATCCCACATCATTGCAGCGAGAGTCGTGCCTGATTTGAGATGGCTCGGGTAAAAGTCTCTTCCTCCGCTCAACGTGGCTCCCCGCGTCCCATGCTTTCGCAACCAAACCCATACATGGCTTGGGGAAACTCGAAGATGACGTTGAGCTCGTCATGCGTGGGTCTCGCATGTCGTGCGTGGAATTCGGAACCGCCGGGGCTCGTCGTGCATGGGCGGGCACGAACATGACAAGCTTCCTCCTCGTCGAGTGTGGGCCGCAGTGAGTGCTTGGACTTGTTGCACCAGCATGTCAAACTATTCAGAGTGGATCCATGGAGCTTGATCTGCCGGAGGCCTTGGTGATGGGTTCTGGACTGAGTGTCCAGGACTTGGTGCGCGATGTCAGGAGGCGTTAGAGGCTCCTTTACTCCTTAGCTTCATGGTTACAACTCGGGCCCTTCCTCTAGCGCCAACTGTTGCTGGAAATTGGACCCGGGGGTGACCACTGGCTGAGGAGAGAGAGCTCCGGTGAGTGGCGCGTCGGCGGGCTGCGTCCTTCAGAGGACCTACAAAAAGCCGGTGGCCAGGGTTCCCGGCGCTGGCCCTCCGATGCTTAAATCAGAGGGGGACTTTTGTAGAGAAAGAGAGAGATATTGCATGCAGGAGTCAAAGAGCCAGAATCCCCTTCAAGAGGAAGAAGTTTCCCTTTTATAGAAGGGATACAGGGTTACCTGTAATGTGACTGGACGAATTAATGAGTTACAGTCATGATTGGGCGTGATCGTGTGAATTAATGAGTTGCCGTGGATGGCTTGAGATTTTGGGCTGGCTGGATGTTCGTAGAGATCGTGCGCATTTAATTGTTGACAGTCGTAGCAGGATATGGTCCCTGATTGATATGTCGTGGCGTGGCCGGCAAGCAAAGCATGGTGCGGTGAGGCTGCTGCAGGGCATGGCCGCAGCATGTGGACGACGAGCTCGGCCTTCTGGGCTTGGCTTGCATGAGCTCAGCCTGCATGAGCTCGGCCTTCTGAGATCGGCTCGGTCCAGCCTGCATGAGCTCGGCTCGGCCTTCATGAGCTCGGTCTTCTGAGCTCGACCTGCATGAGCTCCAGCTTGCTTTCAGATTTGGATGCTTTAATTATATTTGTGGGGTGGTCCATTTTTCCCCCCAACAACTGTAATGGAGTATAATATTATTATACTATAGTAATATAATATTGTATACTATAACATAATAATATAACATAATTTGATATTATATAACATAATATATCAATGTACTAGGATATTGTTGCTGGTGGTCCAAACCGTGAACGATTGGCACTGCGGTGTGAACGGGGTTCCGTCTGAGTTGTCTTGGTTGGTGTTGGCTGCGCTCCACCTTCCGCCAAGAAACCTGCAAACAAGCCTTGCACCACCACCAGGGTGGTGATGGCCCTCCGACGGTCAAGTCAGAGGAGATTGGAGGAGGAGGAGAGGTGATAATCGCAAGTAAGAGAGTGCTCTGGGAGATATTGCTCACCTCCCCCCTTTCTCCCCCCAGCCGCATATATACCTGGCTGGGGGGTCTCTCAGGGGGGTTCGTTATCGTGGGGCACGATGGTGTGGCCACTGACATGGCCGTTACAGGGCGTCGTGGAGCAGCACCGGGTACGGCCACGTCAGGGCATAGTGGGGCTCCGCTTTGTACGGCTGATGCAGGAGATCGTGGAGCAGCATCAGATACAGCCGTTGCAGGGAGTAGTGGAGCAGGAGGCCGCGGCGTGCCTCTGGGGAATAGCCTGTCGTTATCAAGAGATCTCCGACTCGGGGTCGGAGCGCTGGATCAAGGGGCAGCCGACTCGGGGTCGGGCTGCGGAGCCGAGGATATCCGACTCGGGGTCGGATTGCTGGATCAAAGGGCAGCCGACTCGGGGTCGGGCTGCGGAGCCGAGGATATCCGACTCGGGGTCGGATTGCTGGATCAAAGGGCAGCAGACTCGGGGTCGGGCTGCGGAGCCAAGGATATCCGACTCGGGGTCGGATTGCTGGATCAAAGGGCAGCCATAGTCTTCCTGGGCGCGCGTGCCGGTCACGTGGGGCATGGCGGCTTATTTCCCCCGTAACAGTAGCCCCCCACTTCCGAGCCTGGAACCAGAAGGGGAACAGGTGAAGGGAGTGATGTTTCGGGATTGCCGCCGTTCCTCGGAGAGGCGCGCGCGCTTCGAGCTCCCCGCCCTTTTTATGGCGTATGGCGGTTATTGCTGACCCGGCAGTCTGAGGATTTCGGCGGACATCCTTCCTTAATGGTGTCGATTCGCCTTTGGGGCGCGAGCGACCCTTCGGCAGCCGGCGTCCTCTGGCGTCATTGAGGCGTCACTTGCCTTTCCGCCTATTTAATCGGGGGCCTTTCCCCGTCCGTCTTCTTCTTTACAGATATTTTCAAGTTTCCCCTTTGCGCCGCTGTTGCTGCCGTCGGACTGTTCGCTCGTTTCTCCTTTGGCGCTCTCGGAGCCGCTCTTACCTCTTTTCCGGTGAGTTTTCCCCATTCTTCAGCTTAGGGCTCTCCATACTTTCCCCTCTTATACTAGTGTACTCCAGTCGCTCCGGTCTTTCCCCCCTTCCTGTCCCCGTCCTGACCGTAGGTTTATTGGCCATTAGGAATGGGCGAAGTGAGGGCAGACCAAATTAAGTCGGAGCTGGTCGCCACAGACTTAGACAGACTCGTGGCTCGGTACCACCTTTCCGAGGCCTGCAACGCCACGCTCCCGGGGCCTGAGGAGAGGATGTCCCATCCTCCTCCAGGGAAGATCGCCATCAATGAGGGCATTCTCTAGGCCGGGTTCCGCTTTCCCCCTTCGGACTTGGTCATGCAGGTGCTACGGGGTTTAAGAGTGGCACCGACGCAACTGGTGCCGAACTCGTGGCGGGCCCTGACGGTCTTCCAGGTTCTCTGCCGTATGCACGAGATCCCCGCCACCCTGAATGTTTTTTGGGAGTTCTACAGCCTGAGCGGCCACCCCCAGGACAAAGGGTGGTGGTGCTTCGCAGCGCGGCGAGGATGCGGCCTTGTCAAGGAGGCTCCTACCTCCATTCACAAATGGAAGGAGCGCTTCTTTTTTGTTGATGCAGATCCCTCTTGGGAAATCAGGGTGACCTGGGAGACCCCGATGAAGTCTCCGATCGGCCTATCGAGACTGTCAAGGGAGGAGTCTGATGGCTTGGCCGCCTTGAAGGGGTTGGTTGCCGAGGGCCAGCTCCCCCCGGTGGCCCGCCTTATTTCCGAGGATACTTTGGTGAATGTCGGTCTGAGCTCGGTCCCCACCGACCGTGAGTCTGCCACCGATTCTTTCTTGACTTTTTCCCTTCTTTCGTCCCGTTCTTTCCTTTGGTTTCTCCGTCTCCGACTATCCCATCCTTTTTGCAGAGATCGACGACGTCATGCGGTCGGTGAAGACAAAGGCTGTTGGTAGGGCGTCCCTGCTGGAAGCAGCCCAGAGGAGGAAACGAGCTCTTCCGAGCGGGGCCCCACCGGCGAAGAAGTCCCGTAAGGAGGTGCCTCCGACGCCGACCGACGAGTCCGGGCCCACCGATCAGGGAGACGTCGTGGGCACGGACCGGCAGCTGACGCTGTATCAGCCCTCCGGTGGTAAGATTGCCGCTACTCCGGAGGTATCATCCGAGCCTGCCCGAGACGGACGGGTCGGACGTGATCGGTCCCCGACCCGGCCTTGGACTCGGTCGGCTCCTGATGACTCGAGGAGGGACGCGCCGAGGCCCCGACCGAGCGGGACCCTATCAATTCCTGGGGTGACCCCCGCCCCGAGCGCGATCGGCCGGACTCTTCCCCAGGCGATGGATAGGGGTAAGGCTGCAGAACCACCGTCCGGCTCTGGGGAGAAATCGGGGTCTGCCTTCACTACCGATGGCGCCCGAAATCTCATCGAAACAGTGCTGCTGGAGAAGGACCGTCGGCGGGTCCGGGAGTTGGAGGTCTCTGACGTTGGGGCTGCCAGCTGTGTCTGTCTTATGTCGGTGAGTGTTCTTCTGGCCGCTTTTCACCATTTATTGGCTCTGTTGTTCTCCGCCTGACTCCCTTATTTTTCCTATTTCTTAGCTCGCCCAGTACATGATCCGTCTGGAGGAGTGCTACAAGGAACAGGCGGGGCTTCTGGCGAAGGCCGAGGACCGGCTGAAAGCAGTGGAAAAGGGAGGCCAGGCTGTGGCAGGCAGGACAACCGGGGACTTCGAGGCGAGGCTCCGGGAGGCCGAAGAGCGGGCACTCGGCTTTGCTGCCCTCGAGAGGCAGCTGTTGGAGGCTCAGGAGCTTGCCTCGGGTCTCGAGGGCGAGGTCAAGAAGGCGGATGAGCGGGCCGAGAAGCAGTCCCGGAAGGCTGCCGACTACCGGGAGAGGTGGGAGAAGGCCCAGCGGTCAGCCGACAACGCCCGCGACCGAATTCGGTCTCTTGAAGCTAAGCTGGGCGAATTGGAGTCGGCCTTGGAGAAGTCCCGTGCGAGCGATCAGGAGCTTCATTCGCGCCTGACGGAGGCTGAGGCTGCTCGCATTGCTGCCGAAGCGAAGCACAAGGAGGCTCGGGCTGAGCTGCTGAGGGTCTCCACCGAGGCGGAAGGCCGGATTGTGGCGAAGGTCTTGGAGGCGAAAGCCCAGATTATGGAGCGGGCAGAGGCGGCACTGGCCGAGAGGAGTGCGGAAATCGGGCGTCAGGCGGTAGAGGCTTATCGCCAGTCCGCCGAGTTCGCTCATGATATGTCGGAGGCAGTACAGACCTATCGTCAGTCCGACGAGTTTGTCCGTGACGCGTCGGACGCGGGGGCCGAAGCCTTTATCTTAGGCTTCGAGGAGGGCCTGGCAAGGGTGTCGGCTAAGTACCCCAAAGTTGACCTGAGCGAGATTTCCCTTCTCGACTCCTCTCCGGCGCCATTGCCTGCTGGTTCTCCTGCTGCTTCCCTACCTCCTGCGGATGAGCCCGACGTTCCCGACCCGGGAGTTCCTCCAAGCTGACCTCTTGTACCTTTCGTTGTCTTCTCTTTTTTTTGTATACCGGGGTTTTGCCAAATTGTATGGGCCTCGGCCTTGAAACAATGAAAATTAATGCAAGTTGAATGTTTCTTCATCTCGCCTTCGTCCTTCTTTTTCTTTTAACTCTCGGTAGCGTCTTGCTGACTCCTGGCTCCCGAAATTCTTCCGGCGCTAGGCCAGGCATCCGAGGGTTAGGCCTCAGGAAACTCTTCCGGCGCTAAGCCAGGCATCCGAGGGTTGGGCCTCGGGAAATTCTTCCGGCGCTAAGCCAGGCATCCGAGGGTTAGGCCTCGGGAAATTCTTCCGGCGCTAAGCCAGGCATCCGAGGGTTAGGCCTCAGGAAACTCTTCCGGCGCTAAGCCAGGCATCCGAGGGTTAGGCCTCGGGAAATTCTTCCGGCGCTAAGCCAGGCATCCGAGGGTTAGGCCTCGGGAAATTCTTCCGGCGCTAAGCCAGGCATCCGAGGGTTAGGCCTCAGGAAACTCTTCCGGCGCTAAGCCAGGCATCCGAGGGTTAGGCCTCAGGAAATTCTTCCGGCGCTAAGCCAGGCATCCGAGGGTTAGGCCTCAGGAAATTCTTCCGGCGCTAAGCCAGGCATCCGAGGGTTAGGCCTCAGGAAACTCTTCCGGCGCTAAGCCAGGCATCCGAGGGTTAGGCCTCAGGAAATTCTTCCGGCGCTAAGCCAGGCATCCGAGGGTTAGGCCTCAGGAAATCCTTCCGGCGCCAAGCCAGGCATCCGAGGGTTAGACCTCAGGAAATTCCACTCGTTGGTCGACCAAGGCTGACGCATGCCGAGGCAACTGGTCGGGGCTTCAGGCTAGTCTGCTCCCGGGATGGTCATCGGGTTAGCCTGGCATCCGAGGGCCGAGCCTCGGGACCTTCCACTCGTTGGTCGGCCAAGGCTGGCGCAAGCCGAGGCGACCGGTCGGGGCTTCCGGCTAGTCTGCTCCCGGGATGATCATCGGGCTAGCCAGGCATCCGAGGGCCGTCAAGCCTCAGGAAATTCCGCTCGTTGGTCGGCCAAGGCTGGCGCAAGCCGAGGCGACCGGTCGGGGCTTCAGGCTAGTCTGCTCCCGGGATGATCGTCGGGTTAGCCTGGCATCCGAGGGTTGTCAAGCCTCAGAAAATTCCGCTCGTTGGTCGGCCAAGGCTGGCGCAAGCCGAGGCGACCGGTCGGGGCTTCAGGCTAGTCTGCTCCCGGGATGATCGTCGGGTTAGCCTGGCATCCGAGGGTTGTCAATCCTCAGGAAATTCCGCTCGTTGGTCGGCCAAGGCTGGCGCAAGCCGAGGCGACCGGTCGGGGCTTCAGGCTAGTCTGCTCCCGGGATGATCGTCGGGTTAGCCTGGCATCCGAGGGCCGAGCCTCGGGGCATTCCGCTCGTTGGTCGGCCAAGGCTGGCGCAAGCCGAGGCGACCGGTCGGGGCTTCAGGCTAGTCTGCTCCCGGGATGATCATCGGGTTAGCCTGGCATCCGAGGGCCGAGCCTCGGGGCATTCCACTCGTTGGTCGGCCAAGGCTGGCGCAAGCCGAGGCGACCGGTCGGGGCTTCCGGCTAGTCTGCTCCCGGGATGATCATCGGGCTAGCCAGGCATCCGAGGGCCGAGCCTCGGGGCATTCCACTCGTTGGTCGGCCAAGGCTGGCGCAAGCCGAGGCGACCGGTCGGGGCTTCCGGCTAGTCTGCTCCCGGGATGATCATCGGGCTAGCCAGGCATCCGAGGGCCGTGCCTCGGAAAATTCCGCTCGCTGCTCGTGCGCTTGTCGCTCGCTGCCCGACGGGGTTTCTCCGTGGCCAGCCGCGATCATGTTTCTCCTTTTCTCTAAGCGTTGCCTGGGGGAACACGAGAAGGGCATTAAACGCTAATTAATGCGTTACCTGGGAAATCGGATCACCAGCTGCTGCTTGTGAGGAGTGTTAGTTGAGCGGCCGCGATACGCGGGTTCTTCGAGGAGGATACGGCCTGGGCGCGAGCGGAGATATGTGGACCTAGGGGTACATGACACCCGGATTGTCCTGCACAAAGAATGCGGTTTAAGGAGAATGACGCTTAGGAAATCGCGGGGAGATACGCCTCGGGAGTCGGAACGGCTCCGGTTTCAATGCGCCTGCATTTATTGGAGCCACCCGCATCGGAACGACCAGGGGGCCGCAGTTTCGGCTATAAATACAGGTGCAGGTACGATGGAGTTTGCCAAGCCGGAGCTGTTCAGGTTGCCATGGATCGCGGACCTCCTCCTTGGCATATGACTGAGAGACTCCTGTTGAAGGAAAGGGGAGATGCTCCCCTTGCGACTTCAGCCAACTAGCCGTTTCATCTGGGATCAACAAGGAGGGTCTTCCCGGCGGAGCTCCGCTCTAGGCGTTTTATCCGGGATCAGATCTCCCCTCCTTGAAGTTCAGCCTCCCGATTGAGCTCTGCACCAGACGCTCAGTCCGGGACCGCGCCTCCATATGCTCTTCCCCCTCGTATTCCTTCTCTTTCCTACCACTGGGGAGGATGAGAATATCCTTTGGAGGCGGCGTTCCCCTGGGGGCAGCGGGAGCTTCTTCTGCGGCGGCTCCTCGTCTTTTTGGTGAGGTGCTGGATGGCGCCTCCGGTTAGAAGCACCCACTTCCGGTGGGATTGCAGCTGCTTTGGGTTGAGGGTTTGGGATCCTCGGTCCTCAGCTCCACAGATTCTCCACCTCTTCTTTGCTTTCTTTACTCCCTAATTCCCCTCTGGGAATTCCTTGTAATCACACGAGCACGCCATTGTAACCAGAAATTATTGAAATGAAAAGTGTTGCACCTTTTCAAATTGTCTTTCTGGCCTTGTTGTTCTATTGGTAATACATCCGCAGGTTAGCGGAATTCCAGCCCCTTGGAATTTCTCGGCCGTCTAGGGCTTCCAACTGGTAGGAGCCAGGTCGGTTTACCCAACGAACTTTATACGGGCCTTCCCAATTCGGCGCTAGCTTCCCACCTTCCGTAGGTTGAGATGCCTTAGCTCGCCTCAGCACCAGATCTTCAATTCTGAAAAGCTTCGGTCGGACTTTGGAGTTGTAATATCGGGCCACCCTCCGCTGATACATTGCCATCCGAACCTGCGCCATTTCCCTTGCTTCTTCCAAGAGATCCAGGTTCCCTCGGAGTTGCTCCGAGTTGGCCTCGGGTCGGTGTGCGGCTACCCGAGGTGAGGGAAGTCCGAGCTCTACGGGGACAACGGCTTCCGTGCCATAGGTTAGGCTGAAAGGCGTCTCCCCGGTAGGAGTCCGATGCGTGGTCCGATACGCCCAAAGGACATTCTCGAGTTTCTCGACCCAAGCTTGCCCCGTCCGTCCGATCCGCGCTTTGATACCTTGGAGGATTGTCCGATTTGTGACCTCGGCCTCGCCGTTGGTTTGGGGATGCGACACGGACGTGAACCGATGTTCGATCCCGAACTCCTCGCAGAAGTCTCGGAAATGCTTGTTATCAAACTGTCGACCGTTATCCGAGATGAGGACCCGAGGTACCCCAAATCGGACAATGATGTTCTTCTTTACGAACTTCCGGACTTGCGCCTCCGTGATGGTGGCCAGTGGCTCTGCCTCCACCCACTTGGTGAAGTAGTCGATGACGACAATCAAAAATTTCCGCTGGGCCGAAGCGATGGGGAATGGTCCGAGGATATCCATTCCCCACTGTGCAAAGGGCCAGGGGGCGGTGATTGGCGCCAAGGGAACAGAGGGGACTCTCTGGATGTTGGCGTGGCGCTGGCAGGCGTCGCATTTCCGTACGTGATCCTTTGAGTCTTCCAATAAGGTCGGCCAATAGTAGCCTTGCCTCATGATCTTATGTGCCAGGGACCTAGCCCCCAGGTGCGATCCGCAGATGCCTTCGTGGACTTCGCTGAGGGCGTAAGCCGCTTCCGAAGGGCGGAGGCACCTTAAGAGGGGGGCGGTGAACGAGGTCCGATACAGCCTCCCTTCGTAGAGTACGTAGTGGGCGGACTTCATAACAAGTCGCCGAGCTTGATCTTCATCTTCGGGGAGGATCTCTTCGGCGAGGTAAGCTACAAGCGGGTCCATCCAAGATGGTTCCGGATCAATTGCCATTACCGCTTCAGCCTCGCCGATGCTCGGGGCATCTAGGGTCTTCAGGTATATCGCCCTTGACAAGTTGTGTGCCTCAGCGCCCACCAAGCGGGACAACCTGTCGGCCCTAGCATTTTCGCTCCTTGGGACCTGCTGAATGTCAATACTGCCGAGGTCGGGAATGAGTGCTTGCACCTTCCGGACGTAGCTCTGCATGGTCGGGCTCCGTGCCTCGAACTCCCCTCGAACCTGCCCGACCACCAGCTGGGAGTCGGTGAAGACCTTCAGACGCCGGATGCCGAGCTCCTTGGCGAGTTTGAGTCCCGTGACTAGGGCCTCGTACTCCGCCTCATTGTTGGTCACTGGAAATCCGAACCTCAAGGCATACTCGGCTATCACTCCATCGGGATTGGTAAGGACCAGCCCAGCCCCTCCACCTTCAGGGTTCGACGACCCGTCAATGTGGAGCGTCCAGATCGGGAGATCGAGGCTGGGTGTTTCCGGCGGCCTAGGTTCCGTCTCCTGCACAGTGCACTCAGCGAGAAAGTCCGCGAGCACCTGGGCCTTGATGGCGGGCCGGGGCTGGTAGCGGATGTCGAACTCACCAAGTTCTACTGCCCACTTCACCAGCCGTCCCGCATTCTCAGGATTGCTGAGGATCTGCCGCAGTGGTTGATCGGTCAAAAGGGTGACAGAATGAGCCTGGAAATAGGGGCGAAGCCTCCTGGTCGCAGTCAGCAGCGCGAAGGCGATCTTTTCAGCCTTCTTGTACCGCGTCTCGGCATCCCGGAGGACTCGGCTGGTGTAGTACACGGGCTTCTGAAGTTTTGCCTCTTTCCGAACCAGTACTGCGCTGACTGCGGTTGGGGAGACCGCCAGGTAAAGGTAGAGCATCTCCCCCTCTTGCGGCTTGGACAGCAGGGGAGGAGACGCCATGTACTCCTTGAGCTGGTCGAACGCCACTTGACATTCAGCCGTCCAGAGGAAGTCTTTCGGGCGCTTCAACACCTTGAAGAACGGTTGGCAGCGTTCGGCCGATTTTGCCACAAATCGTCCGAGCGCGGCGACCCTCCCAGCGAGCTCCTGAACCTCCTTCACTTTGGTCGGAGGGGACATATCTTGGATGGCCTTGATTTTGTCCGGGTTGGCCTCGATCCCCCGCTGGTTGACAATGAAGCCGAGGAACCTCCCGGCCGAAGCACCAAAGGCGCACTTCGCTGGGTTTAGCTTCATACGAAACTTCCGCAAGGTGGCGAAGGTCTCCTCCAGATCCGCAATGTGCTGATTCGCATGGCGGCTCTTTACCAGCATATCGTCCACGTACACCTCCATGTTCCGGCCGATCTGCTCCTTGAAGATTTTATTGACGAGGCGCTGGTAAGTAGCGCCAGCGTTCTTCAGACCGAAGGGCATTACCTTGTAACAGTACAGCCCCCTGTCTGTTATGAAGGCCGTTTTCTCCTCGTCCTGTGGAGCCATCATTATTTGGTTGTAGCCGGAGAAGGCGTCCATGAAAGACAGCAGCTGATATCCGGAAGTCGCGTCGACCAGTTGGTCTATTCGCGGGAGCGGAAAGCTATCCTTGGGGCACGCCTTGTTCAGGTCGGTGTAGTCGACGCACATCCTCCACTTCCCGCTCGCCTTCCGGACAAGTACGACGTTTGCCAGCCACTCGGGGTAGCTCACTTCCCTTATGAAACCTGCCTCCAAGAGTTTGTCTACCTCCTGGTCGACCACCCGGATCCGATCCGGGGCACAGTGTCTCTTCTTTTGCTTTACTGGTCGGTGGGTTGGGTCGACGTTGAGGGCGTGAGAAATGACCTCCGGGTCGATCCCAGGTACATCGGCCGCCGACCAGGCAAACACATCAGCATTGGCTCGGAGGAATTCCACTAACCGGAGCCGAGCTTCCAAGTCGAGGTTGGCACCGACCCGGACCGTGCGGTCCGGGCGGCCTTCTTCGAGGGGAACTTCGATTACGCCCTCGGCCGGCTCCCCGTGCCGCAAGGCCACTTCGTCTCTGGCGTCAAGAGACTCGACGCTTAGGGCCTCCATGGGCTTCTTCCCTTTGAGAGTTGCTAGGAAACACTGCCGTGCGGTTGGTTGGTCACCTCGGACCTCTCCAATCCCGGCCGCCGTGGGGAACCGCATGAGCAAATGGTAGGTAGAAACCACCGCGCGAAGGGCGTTCAGTCCGGGTCGTCCGAGGATAGCGTTGTAGGCCGAGGGGACACGGACGACCAAGAACCCGAGTCGCACCGTGGCTTCTGCGGGTGCAACGCCCGCAGTCACAGGCAGCTCAATGACACCTTCGGCCGAGATAGCGTCTCCAGTGAATCCTATGAGGGGGGTGGATGTTTTGTGCAACAATTGTCGGGACAAGCTCATCTTTTGGAAGGCCTCGTAATACAAAATATCAGCTGAGCTTCCACTATCCACAAGAACACGCCTTACATCATAGTTCGCCATAGTGAGAGAGATCACCATGGCGTCATCGTGGGGAGTCTGAACCCCCTTTACATCTTCATCACAAAAAGTGATTACATTTCCGACCCGCTGCCTCTTCGCGACGGCCACTCCTGATGCTTCCGCCGAGCCCCCTGCGTTCCTCTCGGGCCGAGAGCAGCCCCCAGTGATGGTGTGGATCACTCCCGCAACGGGTCGATTCTGCTCCCGAGGCTCCTGAGGGGCCGGGTCGGCCGGACGCGGGTCTGCCGGGGGACGTCGGTCGTTTACATATCGACCGAGACGCCCTCGGCGAATGAGAGCCTCGATCTCGTCCCGAAGCTGGAAGCAGTCTTCGGTATCGTGGCCGTGGTCTCGGTGGTACTCACAGTACGCCCGAGAAGGCCTCCTCCCAGGGATCTTCTTCATCTGCCTCGGGACCGGGAGGTCCTCCCGCCCCTTGACCTCCATGAGGATCTGGGCCCGGGGGGCCAGGAGTGGGGTGTACCGGTTGAAGCGTCGGTGCGGAGAACGAGGGCGTGTGGCGCCGTGGTTCCTTGCTGGTGACGGGCTTCTGCGCCGGCGTTGAGGCGTCGGGCTCCTCCTCTGGGGTGCCTCTTTTCGCCTTTTCTTCCCGGGCTTTAGAGGGGCCTCGGCGGCCTCCTTGTTCCGGTGGGATGCTGCCTCCTCGGCGTCTGCATACTGGTTTGCCCGAGATAACAGCTCCGGGAAGCTCCGCGGCAGGCGTTTGTCCAGGGAGAAGGTGAGTCTGCCCTTCCGGAAGCCACGCTTCAGGGCTGAGAGAGCCACTTCCTGGCTCAGGTTCCGGACCTCCAGTGTAGCCTTGTTGAAGCGGGTGAGATAATCCCGCAGGCTTTCTCCCTCGTTTTGCCGGACATCAAAGAGGGAGTCGGAGACCAGTCGCCGCCTGCTACTAACGGCGAAATGGCTGATGAAGAAGCGGGTGAACTGGTCGAAGGACTGGATGGAGTTAGCCTCCAGGCCGGCGAACCATGCCCTTGCCGGGCCACGGAGGGTCGCCGGGAAGGCCTTGCAGAGGAGCGGATCCGATGCTCCATGGAGGAGCATAAGAGTCCTGAAACTCTCCACGTGGTCCCGCGGGTCCGCCGCCCCGTCGTAGGGTCCGATCGCCGGCATTTTGAACCCCGGCGGGTTCGGGGTCCGCAGGATCCTCGAGGCAAGCGCCGGCTGGGAGGAGATCTCCAAGTCAGCGAAGGGATCTTTGAAGTGGCCCTTCAGGACCTGGAGTTGTCTGTGGAGATCGTCCACCCGCCGGTCCAGAGAGCGCGACCGGTGGGTGGGGGACAAGGAGCGGCGCGAGGGGGACCGACTGGAGTGCGGGCCCCTCGAGGACTGGGGTGTCTGAGAACGCGCCCGGGTCCGCCTCTCGTACCCCGCACAGCTCCGATGAGAAGGTCCTGGCAGAATGGACCGTACTCGAGAATCCTCCTCGCGCCGGCGCTCCTCTCCATGGGAGAGGAAGGAGCGCGGGTTGTGAGGAAGAGGCGAGTGCTCGGGGGGCAGCGGCTCCTGAGCCCGTTGCGGCACCCGAGAGATCACACCCTGCAGATTCTGCACTGCCTCCGCGAGGGTGCGAACCTGCTGGGCTAGCTGGTTGAACTGAGCAGCTTCGACCGTCTGAATGGGAGAAGGGGCGGTGGAGTGCTGCTGAGAGTGCGTTGGGGACGCAGCAGCCTCTCGGCCGGAGGCGCGAGAGGCTCCGCGACCGGAAGCATTGGAAGCTCCACGACCACCTCGCCGTGCCATTACGATCGTTCTAAGATTCGGGCCCTCCTTCTAGCGCCAACTGTTGCTGGTGGTCCAAACCGTGAACGATTGGCACTGCGGTGTGAACGGGGTTCCGTCTGAGTTGTCTTGGTTGGTGTTGGCTGCGCTCCACCTTCCGCCAAGAAACCTGCAAACAAGCCTTGCACCACCACCAGGGTGGTGATGGCCCTCCGACGGTCAAGTCAGAGGAGATTGGAGGAGGAGGAGAGGTGATAATCGCAAGTAAGAGAGTGCTCTGGGAGATATTGCTCACCTCCCCCCTTTCTCCCCCCAGCCGCATATATACCTGGCTGGGGGGTCTCTCAGGGGGGTTCGTTATCGTGGGGCACGATGGTGTGGCCACTGACATGGCCGTTACAGGGCGTCGTGGAGCAGCACCGGGTACGGCCACGTCAGGGCATAGTGGGGCTCCGCTTTGTACGGCTGATGCAGGAGATCGTGGAGCAGCATCAGATACAGCCGTTGCAGGGAGTAGTGGAGCAGGAGGCCGCGGCGTGCCTCTGGGGAATAGCCTGTCGTTATCAAGAGATCTCCGACTCGGGGTCGGAGCGCTGGATCAAGGGGCAGCCGACTCGGGGTCGGGCTGCGGAGCCGAGGATATCCGACTCGGGGTCGGATTGCTGGATCAAAGGGCAGCCGACTCGGGGTCGGGCTGCGGAGCCGAGGATATCCGACTCGGGGTCGGATTGCTGGATCAAAGGGCAGCCATAGTCTTCCTGGGCGCGCGTGCCGGTCACGTGGGGCATGGCGGCTTATTTCCCCCGTAACAGATATAATATAATATAATATTATTTTTATAATATAATACAATAGTAAAAATATAAAATATTAAAATTATTATTATACATTAATATTATTATTATTATTTTTGTAATTATTATATTTTATTATGGGTATTTTGGTCCAAAAAAGAAAAATTTTATAACTCAAAACAGCTTTTCGACGGGGCCTACTTTTTCAAAAAAACTCCAAACTGAAGCTTCTTCCTAAAAGCTATTTTAGCTCTTTCGTAAAGCTAAAACAGCTTTCCAATTTTTTTATTAAATATCTCTATTCCATCTAAAAATATTTTTAGAGAGTCAGAAAATACTTTATAGCTCCCCAAAAGCTCTACCAAACAGAGTCTGAGCTCAAATAGGTTAGGTGAGTAATCTATAATTGCCTTTAAAATAATTAAGAAATGTTGGATTGTTCCTCGTCAATATAATAACATTGGCATATGGAAGCAAGAGCATTATAATGAGTTGTTGCAACAAATTATGGGAGAAGATTCTGTCATGATGCAAAGTGTTGAGGAAAAAATGGATTGTCCCGAAGCACGTGGACGTGTCGCCGGCACGTGATGCCAGGCGTCAAGGCGCCCGGCCTCAAGGTGCCCGACCTCGGCATCCCCGACTTCAGTAGGCCAAGCCGAGTTCATGAAGGCAGAGCCGACCTGACAAAGCCAACCTTGTCGTCCACATGCTGCGGCCACGTCCTACAGCAGCCTCACCACATCATGCTTTGCTCGCCAGCCACGCCACAACATATCAACTAGGGACCACGCCCTGCTATGACTGTCAACCATTAAATGCGCACGATCTCCATGAACCTCCAGCCTATTCAAAATCTCAGACCATCCACGGTAACTCATCATCGAGATATTGGACATAGAATGCCAATCTTAAAAATGTAAAAAAAAAAGGAGTAATCAGCTGTGACACGTTCACTAAAAAAAAATCCTTTTGTAGCTAATCATTTATCGGAAAAAATGGAAAAACTTTCCACCTGTTGACTATATATTGCCTTCTGCCGATGGCAACTTCAGTAGATTGTTACACTCGTGCTTGGGAAAAGACCGACCTATGAAAATTTCCATCTTTCCTTGAGGAAGCGAAGACCCCAACTAGGCTTGTTGATGAAAAATGGAATGGTATAAAATGAAATTATAGCAAACTCTATATAAAGGAAAGCAAACCATATATAGCTTATTCAAAAATGGTGCAAAATGCATAAAAGTTTTTATAGAGTATTCATAAAAGAGCGGATATTGAACTTTTTTAATGGATAAAGAACCGCTTAGAATGGCGGGCATACATGAAAAGCTTATTGGCCCTAAAAAAAAGTGTTTAATAAGAAAACTCAATGACAGAGCCTTGCGGGCTCATTCGGTCCCTAACGGAGATGACTCCCTTGTTCTTGTTGAGGCGTCCTTACCCAAACTTTTTTGGTTCACCCCAACATTACCCACTTGTCTGACTGTTGCTAAGCAGTTTTTGGATATCAAACGGACCTCCCCAGATGGTAATCTTAATGTGGCCGATTTACCCTCTTTTGCAATCAGTTTCGCTACAGCACCTGCTGCTCTAGCTAATTGTCCACCCTTTCAGCTAAGTATCCCGCTCTTCCCTTGAGTAGACAACACAAACAAGGTAGCCATTCCCTCATGATGGAATGTCGACTTTCTCAACTACGTTCGGTCACCCACAACAACTCATTGGCTCCGATCCTGTCCTCTATGGCAACGCAATAATTCAGATGACCACACTCAATCATGATGGTAACTCATTTAATTCTTCCAGTCACATCACAGGTAACCCTGTATCCCTCCGATAAAAGGAGAACTTCTTCCTCTTTAAAAGGGATTTTTCTTCTTGATCTTGACTCTGAGATCTCCGCATGCAATATCTCTCTTTCTCCACTAAAGCCTCCTTCTGACTTAAGCATCGGAGGGCTGGCGCCGGAAGCTCCGGCCATCGATTTTTTGCAGGTCCTCTGGAGGATGCAGCCCGCCGACGTACGATCTGCACCGAAGCTCCACCTTCTCAGCCAGTGGTCGCCCCGAGTCTAATTTCCAGCAACAGTTGGCACTAGAGGAAGGGATCGAGTCATGATCATGAAGCTAAGAAGCAAAGGAGCCTCCAACGCCTTCCGTCACCATGCACCAAGTCTCGGACAGTCAGTCCAGAGCTCACCACCAAGGCCTCCGGCGGATCCAATTCCTTAAGTCCAACCGAAATAGTTTAACACCCTGGTGCAGCAAGTTCAAGCTTTGGCTGCTGCAGTTCAGGACTTGCAATGCGTGGAAGCCCCTCCTATGCTGCCTCCACAGATTCAGGTTCAACCGACCCTCCCTCCGGAGGAACCGACTCTCCAAGGGCAAAATCTCTATAACTCATCGAGGGTCAACAACGGAGAACGGCGTGGTTATCAGGATTCAACCTGGGCATCCCCCGAAGAGAACCACTAGGGAGGCACTCGAACAGACATCCGTAGCCCTCAGAGGCAGAGTCAGCTTCGGGCGAACCAGCACCGGAGCAGACCACCGTGGCAATTCCTCAAGGTAGGAAACTCGACAGGAAGGTCGAGAAGCTTGAGCGGCAAATTGAGGCGCTCCACAACCAGAAGGCAAGGCACGAGGGTGACTTTGAGTTCTCCACCAAGTCACCCTTCTCCCGCCAGATTGAGGATGAACCAATCCTACCACGGTTCAAAATGCCCCAGATAGAGCCCTACAATGGGACTACGGACCCTCTTGACCACCTGAAAAGCTATCGGGCCCTCATGGCATTGCAAGAATCCTCGGAGGCCGTGCTCTACAAGGCCTTCCCTGCAACACTCTGAGGGACAACTTGACTTTGGTTCTCTGGATTGAAGCCGAGCACCGTGTTCTCCTTCGAACAGCTCGACAGGTAGTTCGCCACCGACTTTGCTGCCAGCGTCAGCGGCGAACGTCGGACTCCCTTCTCGATATTAAGCAAAAGGAGGGAGAGTCACTCAAAGACTACATCGACCGCTTCACCGCTGCAATCTGAGAGGTTCGTGAGCTCGATCAGTCGATAGTCATATCAGTGCTAAAGACAGGAGCTCGGTCCAACAGGTTCCTCTTCTCAATTGAGAAGAATTTTTTCGCTGACTTCACCGAAATGTTGGCCCGAGCTCGGAAGTATGCGAAGGCTGAAGAGGCTATCGCCTCCAGGTGAAGTGTGATCGAGCAGGCCTCGAAGAAGCAGAAAAGGCACCGCGAGGAGCGCGACCGCTCGAGAAGTCGGTTCCCCACCGAGAGAAGAATCTATCACGTCGGAAGAGTCCACCTTTACAGCAGGCGCAGCCTCGACCGAGATCCCGCCTCGGCCGAGGTCTTCACCTCGGCAGCGGATCCCCTCGGGAAGGTACGAGAACTACACTCCACTCAAACCACCTCCGATGCGGGAATCAGAACTTCGGCACCACTCCAAGAAATACTATCGCTTCCACCGAGACCACAGCCACGACACAAATGAATGTTTTCGACTTCGGGACAAGATCGAAGCACTCATTCGCTGTGGGGTCTTCAACCAGTTCGTGCAGAACCAGCATGATGAAAGAAGGTCGGTGAAGAATGTTGCACCCCCCGAAGGTCCAAATGACAACATGCCTATCGCTGGCACCATCAACACCATCAGAAGAGGCCCAACCGAAAGAAGCTCTGCTGGAGAATCGACTGAGAGAAGGACCCCTTCGAAGCATCAATGCACTTATGAAGTCATCTTGTTCTCGAACGAGGACTTAAAAGGAGTTGAGACTCTTCACGATGATGCTGTGGTAATCTCCATGGTCATGAATAAGTTTGATGTAAAGCATGTCTTAGTTGATAATGAAAGCTCAGCAAATATTTGTATTATAATGCCTTCCAAAAAATGGAATGATAGACAACCAGCTCCAGTGAATGCTCCGCTGGTCGGATTCACTGGAAACTCGGTCTCGGTTGAGGGCGAGACCCACCTACTTGTCACGGTCGGGCTCGCCCCTCGAGAGAGCACCGTGAGGATGAATTTTCTTGTGGTCCGTCTGCCCTCGGTCTACAACGTCATTCTTGGACGACCAGGGCTCAACGCCTTCCAAGCCGTGGTCTCGATGTACCATCTGCTCATGTGGTTTCCTACCGAACAAGGAGTAGGCGAAGCTCGTAGGGACCAAATGATAGCCAAGTAATGCTACATGGCAACTCTCAAAGCAAACAACCAGCCAAAGAATCAAGCAAAGTAGAACAACCATTGAGGGCGCCAGCCCAACTATCAGACCGGTCCTGCCCATTGAAATCCTGGAAGTGCGAGACGAGCCTTAGAGAGAATGAGTAGAACCTAATGAGCTCCTCATCCAAATCCCCTTAAGAAAAGACTGCCCAGAGCTAACCGTATAGATTGGCTCCAGCCTGAGCTTGCATGAAGAAATCATCTAATCGAGTTCTTCCAGTCCAACATGGATGTCTTCGCCTGGTCACCCACGGACATACCGGAAATAGATCCCGAGGTCATGGTTCACCGACTTCAGGTGAACCCGACCTGCAAGCATGTAAGGCAGAAAAAACGGGGCTCTGCGCCGGAGCGACAACGAGCGGCGGCCGAGAAGGTGGACAAACTCCTCGAGGCTAGCTTCATCCGAGAAGTCTCCACCCCGACTGGCTCGCCAATGTAGTCCGTGGACTACACCGATCTGAACAAAACCTGTCCAAAGGACAGCTTTCCCCCTTTCCAATATCGACCAGCTCGTCGACTCCACTCGGAACACCAGCTGCTGACCTTCATGGACGCCTTCTCAGGGTACAATAAAATTTAAATGGCGCCCGAGAACGAGAGAAAACGACCTTCATTACTGACAAGGGTCTCTACTGCTACAAAGTGATACCGTTTGGGCTAAAGAATGCCGGAGCGACATATCAGAGGCTGGTCAGCCAGATATTTAATGATCAAATAGGCCGAAACATGGAGGTTTATGTAGACGACATGTTGGTGAAGAGCTGGACAGCGGAGCACCACATAGCTGATCTCAATGAAGCTTTCTCCACCCTCAAGAAGTACTGAATGAAGCTCAACCCCGCCGAGTGCGCCTTCGAAGTTACCTCAAGCAAGTTTCTCAGTTTCGTGTAACCCAGCTCGGAATCGAAGCGAACCCCGAGAAAATCCGAGCACTGTAAGAAATGGTGCCGCCAAAGACAGTCAAGGAGGTACAGCGGCTTACCGGACGAGTTGCGGCCCTAGGAAGGTTTGTCTTCAAGTCGGCCGAATGATGCCTCCCATTCTTCAAGATCCTCAAGCGGCCGAAGGACTTCTTGTAGTTCGAAGAATGCCAGCAAGCCTTTAAAAAGCTCAGATACTATATTGCCTCCCCTCCACTCCTCACAAAGCCTCAGCAAGGCGAGCTCCTTTATCTGTACCTGGCCGTCTCGCCGGTGGCGAGTAAGCCGGTTCCTGGTCCGACAAGAAGATAAGTCTCAAAAGGACCAGTGGTATTATACCAGCCGGGTCCTAAAGGATGCCGAGATCCGATACTTCCCAAGCTGGAGAAAACGACTTATGCTCTGGTCATCTCGGCCCGATGGCTCCGACCCTACTTTCTAGGCTCATATCGTAGCCATACTGACCGACCAGCCTATAAAGCAAGCTCTGCAGCCGTTGGATCGCGCGGGAAGGATCGCAAAGTGGGCGGTCGAGCTCCAGAATTGGACCTCAAATTACCGCCCGAGGCCTGGCAGTTAAGGCCCCAAGTGCTCGCCGATTTCATTGTTGAATGTACTCTGCCTGATGATCCCGGGCCCGAGCTTACATCGACAGAGACCCCGGAGCGGCCATGGGTTCTACATGTAGACGACTCCTCGACCTCGGGGGGTAGCGGAGCGGGCCTCATCCTCACCAACCCAGATGGGGTAGTTGCAGAGCATGCCCTATGCTTTGAATTTCCTCCTCAAATAATGAGGCAGAGTATGAGGCACTTATTGCCGGACTGAAGCTGGCAAAAAGAGCTGAAGTTGGTAGCTTGAAGGCCTTAAGCGACTCTCAACTGGTCATGAGCCAAATCTTGGGGACTTTGAAGCAAGAGAGCCATCAATACAGAAGTATCTCCAAAAGGTCCGAGACCTCACCCCATGCTGGGCTCCTTCGATATCCAGCACATCCTTAGGACGGAGAATGCCAAGAGCAGACTAATTGTCCAAAACTGGCGACCTTCCACATGAGCGAGCCTTCCGAAGACCGCAGTGCTCGATATCTCCAGGCACTAGCATCGAGAGGCCTGAACCAACTCTCTGCATCGAGATCGAGTCGAGCTGGGATGGACAACGTTCGTCGTCTACCTGTTGAGCGAAGTCCTCCCCAATTATGAGCTCGAAGCCCGTCGGATTAGGCGTCAGGCTTCTCGATACCTCTTATACGAAGGCAAGCCTCTACCGTAGGTCATTTAACCTCTCCTCTTCTCAGATGTCTCCGCTCCTCAGAGGCGGATTATGCCCATGCGAGAGGTTCACGAAGAATCTGCGGGAACCATCTAGGAGGTCGGGCCCTGGCCCCACAAAATTCTGCGCTAAGGATATTACTAGCCCACACTCCAAAAAGATGCATTGGACTTTGTCCAAAAGTACGATCGGTGGGGTCAGCGGAATGCCAACATTCAGCGCCGACCTTCGGTTCCATAACCTCGATCAGCACCCCCTGGCCATTTACCAATGGGGATGATATCTTGGACCATTTTCCTCTAGCCACAAGATCGAGAAAGTTCCTCATTGTCTTCCATCGATTACTTCACCAAGTAGGTCGAAGCTGAGTGTGGTGATCCGAATTTCTGAGCCGAAGATGCGAGACTTTGTCTAGAAGTCAATAATCTACAGATTTGGACTTCCCCGCATCCTTATATCCGACAATAGCCGCCGATTCGATAATGCCCGCTTCAGAAAATTCTGCTCCCGAGCTCGGCATCGATCATCGTTCACCTCGGTCGCCCATCCATAGACGAATAGAGAAACCAGGTGACGAACCGTACCATCCTCCAAGGACTCAAGCTAGACTCGACCGAGCCAAAGCGTAATGGGTCGAGGGATTTCTACAATATCTTCTGGGCCTACAGGACTACATTTCGACTCTCCACCGTGAGACCCTCTTTAATCTAGCCTACGGAATGGAAGCCATCATCCCCTTGGAAATAGGACTTCTATCACTGAGGGTGGAGAATTACGAGAAGGCTCCAACTCATCTCAGCTCAGAAACAACCTGGATCTCATGGAGGAGACAAGGAAGGCTGCCCGAGTCCGTATGGCAAGGTGCCAACAGAAGGCGGCATAGTGCTACAACCCAGGATGAAGGTCAAGCTCTTCAAGTGAAGATCTCATCCTGAGGAAGGCTGAAGCTTCTCAACCCACTGAACAAGAAAAGCTTGCCCCAAATTAGGAAGGGCAATACCGAGTTGCTCAGTCTGCACCCGGAACTTACAAATTGGAGTCTTTGAAGGGACTCCCATTTTCCAAAGCTAGAACTCCGAAAATCTCCGGAATATTACTAGTAGAGCCCCCAAGGTCTTCAAGTTTGAGAACATAATTAACACTTCTCTACATGTTAATTTACTTACAGCTCTCTCTAATTATTCAATACTCTTCTTATGATAATCTACTGCAAACTTCAGGATGCCCGGCCAGGTCCGGACGCCCAGCCGGATGCCCAGCCGGATGCCCGACCAAGTTTGGATGCCCCAACTGAGTTCGGATGCTCCGTCTCGACAACTCCGAGTCCGATCTCCATCTCCAACAAGCCTCCGGCCAAGTTTGGGATGCCCGCCGTGTCGACCTCGAGCCCCCGGCTCCC
The DNA here is from genome assembly GCF_009389715.1 of Phoenix dactylifera. Lineage (NCBI taxonomy): Eukaryota > Viridiplantae > Streptophyta > Magnoliopsida > Arecales > Arecaceae > Phoenix > Phoenix dactylifera. The sequence continues at coordinate 49,470 of NW_024069230.1, forward strand.
CGACCTCGAAAAATATTGTAGAGCGACCGCGAGCCCCCACTCCCTCGACCTCGCACATGATCCTCCGACCAAGTTCGGGATGCCCCGCTGTGTCGACCGCGAGCCCTCGGCTCCCTCGGCCTCGAGAAGCATCACAAAATCGACCGCGAGCCCCTGCTCCCTCGACCTCATGCTCCTCCGATCAGTTCAGGATGCCCCGCTGTGTCGACCGCGAGCCTCCGGCTCCCTCGACCTCGGGAAAGCATCACAGAGTTGACCACGAGCCTCCGGCTCCCTCGACCTTGCGCATGATCCTTCGACCAAGTTCGGGAATGCCCGCTGTGTCAACGCGAGCACACCCGGCTCCCTCGGCCTCGAAAAGTTATCGCAGAGTCGACCGCGGAGCCCCCGGCTTCTCAACCTCGCGCATGATCCCCCAACCAAATTTGGGATGCCCCACTGTGTCGACTGCGAGCCCCCAGCTCCTTCGGCTTCGGGAAGCACGCAAAGTCGACACGAGCCCCCGGCTCCCTCGACCTCGCGCATGATCCTCAACCAAGTTCGGGATGCCCCACTGTGTCGACTACGAGCCCCCAGCTCCTTCGGCTTCGGGAAAGCATCGCAGAGTCGACCACGAGCCCCCGGCTCCCTCGACCTCACGCATGATCCTCCGACAAGTTTAGGATGCCCCGCTGCGTCAACCACGAGCCCCCGGCTCCCTCGACCTTGGGATGCCCCGCAGAGTCGACCGCGAGCCAAGTCTCCCTCGACCTCGGAAAGCACTTCGAAGCCCCTGCTGTGTCGACTGTGAGCCGAGTCTTCCTCGACCTCGGGACACTTTGCTGAGTCGACCGCGAGCCCAAGCCCCCTCGACCTCGGGAAGCACTGCCTGGGCGTTTGCCGAGTCGACCGTGAACCAAGTCTCCCTCGATCTCATAGAGACATCCCCACAACTTCTCGACAACATTCAGCGCCCCCCAACAACGCACCTCGAGTTGAGCAGAGGCACTTTGCTGAGTCAACTATGGATTGCTGAAGTCGACCTCGAAGCAGAGTCGCTTAACTTGCTTGGACAACCCAACCCGGAATACTTAGCCCAGCTGCACGAGAGGTATATCCTACTCGGCTTATGCATCATCTATACTCACTTGGTTTATATATAGAATGGGCAACAGATGGAGCTCGCCTCACATGTATCTCCGATGGAGCCCCAACCAGGCTCAGGACCCCCCGACCAAGGTCGGGATGCTCCGTTAAATCGACCGTGAGCCAAGTCTCAGTCGAACTCGAGAGGCATCGCATATTTGAACGTGAGCCCCAGGCATCTCGACCTCGTGCACGATCGTCCGACCAAGTCGAGATGCCTCAACGAAGCTCGGAATGCTCCACACCGCCCAATCTCCAACTTGATCTCCACCTACTTCAAACTTCTCCAAACAAATGCCCGGCCAAGTCCGAACGCCGACCTAGGTCGAGACGGCCTGCAACGACAACCTCGAGCCCCTGCCCGATGATGTCCCGATCGGGCTCGGGGATGCCAAGTCACTGGCCGTGAACTCAAGTTCCACCTGATGGCGCCTCGACTAAGTTCGAGATTAAAGAGCATGAAAGCTCCGACGGTAGCTCAGCCTCGGCCTACGCTGCCATTGAGACCAAGCTCAAAGTTTCGACAAGCTTCTTCCGAAAGCCGAGCCCAAGGACTTGGCAAAATTTTGCTGGAAGATGAGCCTAAAAGCTTAGCGGGACTCCTTCGGAGCCCGAGCTCAAAGATTTGGCGAGTTCTTCTAAGTCTAGGCCTAGAGCCTTAGCATAATTCCTCTAAGAGTTGAGCTTAAAGACTTAGCGAATTCTACCAAAACCTAGATCTAAAGATTAGCCGAGCTCGAAGACATAGTAAAATTCGCCAAACAGGAGTTCAACTCAAGCAATCGGGATAGAAGCTCATACATTATGCAAATGGAAACAAACACAAATACACAACAAGAACCTGAAAGAAGATATTTCATTGATAAAAGCCCGAAGGGCTAAATACAAATTAGGCCACAGAGCCGACTTCATTTACAAAAAGGAGGAAGGAAAATAGTCCTAAGGAGCAGCAGCAGCCTTCCACGTCGACCTCAAGGTCATCCACGACGATCACTTAGAATTCCCAGCAGGAGTTACCTCAGGATCATCCGCGGCGGCCTCGGTCGGGTCCCGCCCATGGCCTCAGGAGCGGCGTCAGGCACCTCTTCAGCAGGGCCTTTGGCAACCCCTCCAGAAAGAGCCTCCCGAGCTGTCCGTCGGCCACCTCGGCCCCAACAGTGTCCGCTCAGCTGCAGGACTCTCAGGCGCATTATCAAGCGCGCCGCCATCCTCAGGGCTCCCAGGCTCGCCCTCATCCTCGGTGATCCTATCCTAGGCTGGATACCCTTAAGGTCGAACTGGAGGCAAAACCGCTGCATTTGCCTCCGGAAGTTCTTGAAGCCGCGAATGAACCCATCCACCAGCCTCCTCCTTCATCAAGTCGCGGAACTCTTCCGACTCCTGGAAGAGTTGCACTGCATCTCGGGCTTGCTCCTGCGCCCTTCTTTTCCGAGCCTCGAGCTGCTCGATCTTTAGGTGGAGGACCCCCTCCTCATACTTGCGCCGGCGATCTCGGAGTGGGGCCTCAGCCAGATGCGCCTCAGAGACGCGGAGCTCCGACCTGGCCAGTGTTGCGAGGCCCTCTCTTCGTCAAGACGATCGACTGCGGACCGCCTTTCGGCCTCGGCAGTCTCCATCTTCGCGATGGCCTCCCTCCGCACGGCCTCGGATTTGGCAAGCCTCTTCTCGGCCTCCTCTTGTTGCCTCTGACTCCTCCGAGCATTACTCTGGCACTCCGACGCTATAAGCACCAGCATGTCAATCTCATGAAGGTGCTGTAAAAAAAAAAGGAGGGGGTGACGATGACTAAAGATCAAGGAGATACCAACAATTGAGGCAAGGAAACAAAAGCAAGGAGATGGCTTACTCGGATGGTAGTATAGTAAGTCTGATCAATGAGACTGCCGGGATTCATGGCTTCGAACTCGGCCCGGTCAGCTGGGAGCAATGCACAACGAAATATCTCGCGCGCGACATTGCTATCATGAAGGGCCGAATCACCCTCACTGATCGGAGACTCCGGGTCATTAGGCCCCCTCTTAGAGTGATCTCCGACCCTGGATGAGCTCAGGACATTGGCCCTTGACGAGCTTGGCTTGCCCGAGCTCGGAACTACAGAACGAGATGAGCTCGGGACCCCAGGGCCCATGCTCGGCTTGGGGCTCGAGCGGCGCAAACGGATGACCTGACCACTCGGCCGTTGAGAAATGGGAATCGGGCAGGCTGGAGCCGCAGAACCTCCCGCTCCCTCGAAGAGCCCGAGCTTGTGTGCTCAGCAGGAAGAGTTTCCTTCCGGATGAATCCGGAAGTCCCGGCCTCAGGGCCCCGCCTCGGCAGGAGCAGAAGTTGAGACCGACCTGGCCTTCTTGCTCGGCTCGGGTGGAGCCCCACTAGCCTCAGCCGCCCTCTTCTTATATCGGCGAAAAGAGACGCATTGCTGGTCACCATTTGTGATAGGTCTGAAAACCCCCAAGTGTCAGGTCAGCATAAAAAATGATGATAAAAAGAAGAAGAAACAAACAAGACGGGGCCGACAAAATGAAGGAAGAGCAGTGCAACCGCCCTTACCCTCGGGGCGCGCCGAGCTCAAACCGACGTTCACCAAGGCCTCCTCGCTCAGGAGGTCGTTCATAAGGATGTCTCCCCCGAGGCCATGAAGAGCGTCGAGGACCCTCTGCTCGTCCGCCGAAAGTTTGGGAGCTTATTGATGGCCTTGAGCTGGGGCTGCCCCACCTCGGGTCAAACCCCACGAGCGCTCGGAGGAAAGAAAGAAAAATTTCTGCTTCCACCCACGGATGGAAGAAGGAGCACCTCAGAAGAAAGGCCTACCATCCTGAAGGGCGAGGTAAAGCCATTCCCCATCCGCCAGATTGGACTTCAGCATGAAGCACTAGCAAAAGACATTCACCGAGGTCGATATTCCATGCGCAAGGCAAAGGGACAAGAACCCGATGATGGTCCTCTACGAGTTTGGAGTGAGCTGTGCTGGAACGGGCTGGTACCGCAGGCCGGCCTAGAGTGTCTCTACGTACATCCCGATTCGACCTGGAGGAGGACTCGTCATCCGGTCTTCCGACTCCGCAGGCTCCAGGTGAAACCTGCGTTGAGGGAAAAATCGGGCGTGAATCAGTTCCAACTCCTCCCCGGTCAAGCTGGACCCAACTTTGTCCGGGCCGCGACCCATCCCCAAGGAAAAAATGAAAAGAAAAGGGAGAAAAATAGAAAAACAAAAGCCCTCCGAGCGAACACGGGTAGAAGACCTACTGCGGATTCAACCGGGGATGCCGATGCCCGAAAAAAAAGATGGTCATCGGAAATCGCCTTGGAACACTGCCTGGAGGGCTAAACAATAGCTAGAAGAAGAAGGGGAGAAGAAATGGAAGAAGAAAAGAACAATAGTTGCGGTGGCCAAATAGAAACTTTTATGGCCAGGTCTGGGGTTTATATAGACCCCCCCCCACCGACGATCCGGATCGGCAGAGTCAAATTATGCCTTCTGTCCAGATCGCACCATATGTCAGTTCCAAAAACCGAAGCGGCGTATCAACCTGAATCGATGCTTTAAAAGCAAAATTAAGACGACGTCCCATCGGATCCTGAAGCCTCATCATGAGCCCGTGGCTCAAAAATGCCTCAAAAAGCGAAGAGACGTCACCTCGAGCCTTTGTGCCTTCATTAAAGATGCCCCGAACCGCGCGGAATAGCGAAACAATTTAAAGCCACCTGGTCCTATTAGCATAATAAGGACAGCTACTTCCTTCGCTCGAGCTTGCAAAAGGCTCGAACTCGGAAGTCGGGGGTAGTGTTGGGGAAAAAATGGATTACCCGAAGCACGTGGACGCGTCGTCGGCACGTGTGATAGCTACCTCAGGCCGTCGAGCCAAGATTTCAAGAGCTTGGCCGAGGACAAGCTCGGTCAAGACGACCGTACGGGCCAAATCCACTGCTTGGAGGTCTGCCCAAGCAGTGGCCAACCATGGCAGCCATCGGTTCAGCCCCGCACAGGCCATGCCCAGCGCCTGCATGAGGTTCGGTGCCCACCGCAGCAGCGCGCGGCCGACCGCGCGCACAGCCAGCCACAGCAGCGCGTGGCCACCCGCATGCCCAGGCAGCCCCCGACATGCGCAGCCCCTGCACGCACCCACCACAGACGTGCGGCCAGTGGCACGCAAGCCAGCAGGGCACACAACCGCGCGCACACGCCACCCACGCGTGCCCAACACCTGACGCCCTGTAGGCGCAGCCCTCCGCGCGCGGCCTCGCGGCGCATCGCCCCAGCCGCGTGCAGGTCTCCGTGCGCTCAAGCAAACTAGGCCGGCGAACGCCCAAGCCAGGCCGCCTCGACGCCACACGCACCAGCGTGCGCCCGGCGCCCGCGCCGCCTGGTGCGCCTAGCACCCTGTGCCCGCGCCTGGCGTGCCCGACCTCGCCAGACCCAAGACGGCCAGTGCACAGCAAGGCGCCTCCCCGCTCCTTGCTAGCAGTTGACGCTCCGCAACTATGGGTTGTGCGCACGCCAGACATGGGCATGGACATTAGGCGGCAACCAGGGGCACCATGTTGGAGGGTGGCTTTCGGCCCCCAAAGCCACCACACAAGTCTTGCTCGTGCGCACCTTGCGGATGCCTTAAAGTTGTTGGGAAAAGGGCCGATCGGTAACGCAAGGTAATTGAGCTTGTGCCGCGGTGTGCCAAGCTCTTAATAGCCGAGGGATCAAGGCAAGGGAGGGTCTATGGTTGCAGCTTGACCCGCCCTTGGTTGAGAAGAAAACAAGTCAAACTTAAGAGTATTTGTGGAGAAATTTTAGAGGAACGCTTGATTGATTCTATTTCCCAAAATGAAGCTTACAAGCAAAATACTCTAAGGAAAACTATGATGGGTTTTCCTTAGCCCAAGTCTTGGACAAACCCCAAGACCGAATACAAAGAGACAAGGTCCTCCCAAGCCACTAAGGCCGAAATACAACAGTGCTAAGATGCAAGATAAAAGATTGTAAGATGGTCAAAGAGCCTCATTCCCTCTTATTTATAGTGCTCCCAAGTGGCCCAAGAGTGGCCAAGGCATAGGGGTCTTCATGGCATGAGAAAGGGCCAAAGGCTTGGCAGGCATGGGCAAGCCTTGGGCATAGGCCTGGCCCGGCTGGGGCTGGCAGGGGCTGGCAGGCCTATGGCACGGCCTGGGCGCGCGGCGGGCGCCTGGGCGCGCGGCAGGGCGCCTTGGGCGCGCGGCAGGGGCGCGCTGGGCGCGCGGCAGGCGCGCGTGGGCGCGGCAGGGCGCGCGGCAGGCGCGCAGTGGGCGCGCACGGGGCGCGGCAGGGCGCGGCGCAGGCGCCGAGGCGCGGCAGGCGGCGGGCACAGGGGTCGGGCCGCGGGTGGCGCGCGCGCAGTCGGTCGGGCGCGCGTGGGTGCTCGCGCAGGCGGCGCGCAGGGACGGTCGGGCGCGCGTGGGCGCGCGCGCAGAGGCGGGTCTGCGGCGAGGTTCGCTGGGCCGAACCTCGCCGGCATGTGGCGGCGCGCGGCCGGCGCGCGGGCGCGGGCGTGCGGGCGCGCGCCTGGGGCGCGGGCGGGCGGCTGGGCGCGCGGGCGGGCGGCTGGGCGCGGCCTGTGTCCTGGGCGTGCCGCCGTGGCCTGAGTGCGGCTGTGGCCTGGGCTCGCCAGCCATGGCCTGGGCGCGCCCAGCAGTGGCCCTGCGGCGTGCTTGGGCATGTCCTTGGGCGCGCTCGTGCGTGGGCACGGGCACGGGCTTGGTTGGGGCACGGGCATGGGTGAGCTTGGCCGAGTGGAGAAGAGCTTGGCCAAGGCTAGGCCAAGCATGGAGGGGCTTGGGCCAAGGCTTGGCAAGAGTAAATGGGCTTCGGCCAATGCTTTCCAGCAAAACAGTAAACTCATACCTTGGCATGTCCTTTCGTGGTCCTCCTCCGGGCCGGTATTCCCCCTTGGTTGAAGGCCCCGAGGTGGCGCTTGCGAGGGTCTTCAACATTCTCCTCCTTGAAGAATATCCTTGTCCTCAGGATAAAATGTGGGTATCGCCGGGTCATTTCTTCATAATTCTCCCAGTGGCCTCTTCTTTGGCATACCTTCCCATGAGATTAAGACTTGCCATTCTTTCTTCGTTCTCTCCTTTCCTCCAAATGCGGTTTTTAATGGCTTCCTTGGGTTGGTAACTAATCTTCCATCATGATCATAGTGGGTAAGTCTTTTTCTATCAATGAAGGGTCACCACGCTTTCTTGAGTAGAGACACATGAAAGACCGGATGTAGCAATGAAGTTGGCAAGTCCAACCGATATGCTACTTCTCCCATTCTTTCCACCACTTTGAATGGCCCATAAACCTTTGAGATAGTTTGTGGCTAAAATTTCTTCTTGAGGGATTTTTGAGTATAAGGTTGTAACTTTAAATAAACAAAATCCCGGGATTGAAGGTTACCTCTCTTCGGTTCTTTATAGTACCTTCTTCATCCTTTCTTGGGCCTTTCTTGAGCTCCCTTCTTGCATTGGTTAGAGCTTCATCTCTTCCGGCCAATGTTTGTTCTACTTCTTCTCTTGGCGTCCCCTCTCATGTCGGTGCAAACCCGGAGGCGGTCCCCATAACTAATTCAAATGGGCTAGTTTGATAGATGAATGAAAGGTAGTATTGTACCAATACTCGGCCCAAACAATGAATCTCCCCATTTGGATTGTTGGTTTGTGGCAAAGCATCTTAAGTATTGTTCAGGGTCCGGTTGGTTACCTCCGTTTGCCCATCCGTTTGAGGATGATAAGGATGAGCTTGTCTTCAATGTGCTCCTTGAAGTGTAATAATTCCTTCAAAATGTGCTCATAAATACTCTATCCCGGTCGGATACTATGCTTTTTGGAACACAGCAACTTGATTACCGACTCCACAAATGATGTAGCACCGGATTTGGCCGTGTAGGGATGTTTTGATGGGGATGAAATGAGCATATTTGCTTAGCCGGTCCACTACACCATTATGAACTTCATACCCCTTGCTAGTGGCAAAACCTTCAAACAAAGTCCATGGAGAGTCTTCCAAATCATACTTGGAATAGGGAGTGGTTGAAGAAGACCCATTGGCGCCCTTGGATCATACTTGATTTTTTTGGCAAATTTCACATCCGTCACACAATGTTGAACTTCGGCTTTAAAGTCCCTCCAATAGAAGAATGCTTAACTCGGATATAAGTGCGAAACAACCCGAGTGTCCACCTTCCTGCTATTAATAAAATGATCAAGGATGCTTCTTCTCAAATTAGGGATTAGGTACATAGACATACCTTTGTAGATGATGATCCCTCTTTGAGATTGTGAGTTGGCCACCCCTCGGTTGAAGCTTCACTTTCTTTGATCTCCAATGCCGAGCATCAAGCTTGTTTGCCTCCCGGATTTGTCCCAAATCCTCCATTCGATCCACTAAGAGCATGGAAGTAGGCACTTCTCCTTCGGCGGCCAAAGCATTGGGCTTCCTTCTTTTCCTTGATAGTGCATCTCGCCACCTTGTTCCCTTCCTCGGTTGGTATACAATGTCATATTCAAACGCCAAGTAGTTTGACTAAGAATTTTTGTTGATCGGGGTCAACAATTTTTTGCTCCAAAAGATGCCTTAATGCTGTTGATCGGTGATAATAGTGACTTCTTCCAAGCAAATAGGGCCTCCATACCTTGACGGATGCACCAATGCTAGTAGCTCCCTTGCATATGTTCCCCACGCCTCTTTATGGGACCCAAGGCTTTGGAGAGGAAGGCTAGGGGTCTCTTTTGTTGCACAAGGACCGCTCCGATGCCATCTCCACTTGCATCGGTGTAGACTTCAAATGGAATAGAAGTCCGGAAGTGCTAGGACCGGTGTTTGAGTCATGGCCCTTTTCAGTTGTCAAATGCTTCTCTCGACTCCGGAGTCCATCCAAAATTTTTCCTTCTTCAACATGGAAGTTAGAGGTCTAGCAATCAACCCATAGTTCTTCACAAACCTCCGATAGTACCCGGTCAATCCAAGAACCTCTAAGAGCCGAGATGTTCTTGGGTAAGAGGCCAATCCACCATAGCCTCAATCTTTCTTTGGTCCCCTTCACATTCTCTCCGATTGATGTCCCAATACTCTAACTCCTTTGGGCAAAGGCACATTTGGAAGGCTTGATGTAGAAGGGTGCTTCTCCAAGATGGATAACCAACCTCCAAATGTTTGACATGCTCTTTCATAGAGTGGGAGTAGACAAGATATCATTCAAAAAATCTAGCATGAACTTCCTCAAGTAAGGCCGAATACCTCATTCATTGTAAGCTTGAAATGTGGAAGGAGCATTGCAAAGACCAAATGGCATGACAAGATATTCGTAGTGCCGATGTGTGCCGGAATGCCGTCTTGTGAATGTCTTCCTCCTTCATTCGAACATTGGTGGTACCCCGCCCTTAAATCAAGTTGGTGAAGACGCGTTTGCACCATGTAGTTCATCAAGCATCTCATCCACCGTGGGAATGGGGAATCGATCCTTGATAGTT
>NW_024069231.1:0-58997 GCF_009389715.1 Phoenix dactylifera
ACAAAAGGGCCATTCAAAGCAAAAAAAAGAGAAGAAGAGCATCTGAGTGAATCCCAAAGCTTCCTCTCCAACTGTGTGCTACCTCAGTGATCCTCTAGCTCGTGCGAAATCAGAAGAGGGTCAAGTAAAGAAGAAGCCGAGTTCTTTTATCTGCAAAACTTGTTTGAGGGCTTCTTCTCTTTACTCTATTTGTTTATATTGTTATATCTGCTTATTTGAGAAGCTTGTATTTGTTTTAAACTCCTATTCTAATATCTTGTAACTTGATTCAATCAAGGGATTGAATCAAGGGGTTAAGGGTTGTTGGTGAGCTAGTGGTAAAGTTATTAAATCAAGGGTTGTGACATAATTAAATCAAGTGGTAAAGTTATTACAATTAAACAGATTTGGATTCCAAAAGAAACCATACATCCTAACCCTCAAAGACCCAAGCAAGCATGGGTACCTAAAATGAATAACTAAAATTATCTTGTAAATGTGTCAAAGCAGCCCTTAAAACTCATGTGAAACTCTTAACTAGGTGCCATGACACATGACTTAAAAATAAATTTTATTTCATTATATGTGAATGTAATTTCATATCTTGATATGCTTAACTTTGTAAATTCAATTATGCTATTGAATATTTACTAAATGCTTTATATGTATAATAAATTTTATCTCAACAACCTTAGCATGAAATCTTCTAGTGCTTGCATGATGATGAATATGCATAACTTCGTTCTTTGAGTTTTCAAAATCTAAATTCTCTCTCGAGTATAAATGTTTGATGCTGATTTCATGCTTTCATGCTAAAACTTTGCTGACCCAAAGATTGATTTTGATGATCATAAAACCTTGAAGTATAATTACTAATGTTTGTGTTGCAAGAAGAAAGATAATTTGTTTTGCAAAGAACATAGCAAGTTGGAAAAATACAAGAAGGCCTCAAAAGCTCTCAAGAAAAGTTGGAAGAAAGCCACACTTCATTGGCGCAAGGTTCAAGTTCAAAGGATTCAAGTTGGAGGAGCAAATTTAAAGAAAAATTCAAAAGAACAGTTCTCGAGTCGACTCCTGGAAGTTCAGAGTCGACTCTGGCACTCTGGAGTTTCAAGAAACAGTGCTCGAGTCACCTCCTACTGTTCATGAGCCGACTCTAGCAGAAAATAGTTTTCAGCGCTACAGTGCTCGAGCCGACTCCTACTATTCATGAGCTGACTCCAGCTACAGTGCAGAGTCGACTTCTACTTCATTCGAGCCGTCTCTCTCAATCAGGACAGAAAGTAGTTTTCAGCGCTACAGTTCTCGAGCCGATTCCAGCTACAGTGCGAGCCGACTCCAGCTATAGTGCCGAGCAGACTTCTATTTACAAGTCAACTCCTGCTTCAGCCGAGTCGACTCGAGCACGCTAGGAGGCATAACGACTAGTTTTTTCTCGACTCCAACGGCTCAATTTTTGTCTCTAACGGCTAGATATTTGTTCCCACGCCATCCAAAGCTATAAAATCAAGGGGAGAGCAAGGGGAGAAGTAGAGAAGAGGGAGAGAACACATAGAAAAGAGATTTCAAAGAGATTTTAAGAAAAACCTTCCAAAAGCACAAAAGGGCCATTCAAAGCAAAAAAAAGAGAAGAAGAGCATCTGAGTGAATCCCAAAGCTTCCTCTCCAACTGTGTGCTACCTCAGTGATCCTCTAGCTCGTGCGAAATCAGAAGAGGGTCAAGTAAAGAAGAAGCCGAGTTCTTTTATCTGCAAAACTTGTTTGAGGGCTTCTTCTCTTTACTCTATTTGTTTATATTGTTATATCTGCTTATTTGAGAAGCTTGTATTTGTTTTAAACTCCTATTCTAATATCTTGTAACTTGATTCAATCAAGGGATTGAATCAAGGGGTTAAGGGTTGTTGGTGAGCCAGTGGTAAAGTTATTAAATCAAGGGTTGTGACATAATTAAATCAAGTGGTAAAGTTATTACAATTAAACAGATTTGGATTCCAAAAGAAACCATACATCCTAACCCTCAAAGACCCAAGCAAGCATGGGTACCTAAAATGAATAACTAAAATTATCTTGTAAATGTGTCAAAGCAGCCTTTAAAACTCATGTGAAACTCTTAACTAGGTGCCATGACACATGACTTAAAAATTAATTTTATTTCATTATATGTGAATGTAATTTCATATCTTGATATGCTTAACTTTGTAAATTCAATTATGCTATTGAATATTTACTAAATGCTTTATATGTATAATAAATTTTATCTCAACAACCTTAGCATGAAATCTTCTAGTGCTTGCATGATGATGAATATGCATAACTTCGTTCTTTGAGTTTTCAAAATCTAAATTCTCTCTCGAGTATAAATGTTTGATGCTGATTTCATGCTTTCATGCTAAAACTTTGCTGACCCAAAGATTGATTTTGATGATCATAAAATCTTGAAGTATAATTACTAATGTTTGTGTTGCAAGAAGAAAGATAATTTGTTTTGCAAAGAACATAGCAAGTTGGAAAAATACAAGAAGGCCTCAAAAGCTCTCAAGAAAAGTTGGAAGAAAGCCACACTTCATTGGCGCAAGGTTCAAGTTCAAAGGATTCAATTTGGAGGAGCAAATTTAAAGAAAAATTCAAAAGAACAGTTCTCGAGTCGACTCCTGGAAGTTCAGAGTCGACTCTGGCACTCTGGAGTTTCAAGAAACAGTGCTCGAGTCACCTCCTACTGTTCATGAGCCGACTCCAGCAGAAAACAGTTTTCAGCGCTACAGTGCTCGAGCCGACTCCTACTATTCATGAGCTGACTCCAGCTACAGTGCCGAGTCGACTTCTACTTCATTCGAGCCGTCTCTCTCAGTCAGGACAGAAAGTAGTTTTCAGCGCTACAGTTCTCGAGCCGACTCCAGCTATAGTGCGAGCCGACTCCACTATAGTGCTGAGCAGACTTCCTATTCACAAGTCGACTCCTGCTTCAGCCGAGTCGACTCGAGCACGCTGGGAGGCATAACGACTAGTTTTTTCTCGACTCCAATGGCTCAATTTTTGTCTCTAGCGGCTAGATCTTTGTTCCCATGCCATGCAAAGCTATAAAATCAAGAGAAGAGCAAGGGGAGAAGTAGAGAAGAGGGAGAGAACACATAGGAAAGAGATTTCAAAGAGATTTTAAGAAAAACCTTCCAAAAGCACAAAAGGGCCATTCAAAGCAAAAGAAAGAGAAGAAGAGCATCTGAGTGAATCCCAAAGCATCCTCTCCAACTGTGTGCTACCTCAGTGATCCTCTAGCTCGTGCGAAATCAAAAGATGGTCAAGTAAAGTAGAAGCCGAGTTCTTTTATCTGCAAAACTTGTTTGAGGGCTTCTTCTCTTTACTCTATTTATTTATATTGTTATATTTGCTTATTTGAGAAGCTTGTATTTGTTTTAAACTCTTATTCTAACATCTTGTAACTTGATTCAATCAAAGGATTGAATCAAGGGGTTAAGGGTTGTTGGTGAGCCAGTGAAAACCAATGTTGTAGGTTGTAGTTGATAATCCGGGGAAAACCAACTGGGTTGGATTGTGAGCCCGTGAAAACAGTCGGATTGGTTCTAATTGGCGAGCCTGTGAAAATCGACCAAGTTCGTTGTGATCTCGTGAAAACAACAAGTTAGGTTGTGAGCTTGTAAAATAACCGGCTGTAGTCTGAGGAATTATAGTGAAATTCCCAAGAGGTCTTGGAAAGTGGACGTAGGTGCTGGGGTGCACCGAGCCACTATACATCTTTGTGTTTGTGATGCCTTATCTCTTGTGTTTCATGCCTTACATTCATACTTGATGGTGTAATATCTCTAGCTTTGTTTCCTATTGATTTATATGTGATTGTTTAGAGCTTGCTTAGCTTCCACTCCATTCATACCATTCACATAGATTAAAATTGATCATACAACTATAAGTTAATTTTAGATCTATTGCACCTTAAAGCCATAGTGAAGTTGCTCTAGCTTAATTTTCCACTGCTTTACTTATAATTGCCTAGAGCTTAAGTAAGATAACATCCTATCATTTCGCTGCATTCAATTCAAAGTTAATTAGGGAACATAATTTTTAGAAAATCCAATTCATCCCCCCTCTTAGGTTATCACCTTGGGCAACAAGTGGTATCAGTGCAGGTGTTCTAATATTAATTGTTGATCTCACGATCAATAGCCAAAGATCATGACAACTCAAACAGATAGTTTTGTAGGAGAGAGACAATTAATTGATAGACCTCCACTACTTAATGGCATAAACTTCACACATTGGAAAGCACGCATGCGCATTTTTATTCAAGCACATGACTACGATTTATGGAGTATCATAATTAATGGGCCACACACAAGCACTAATCATGATAAGAAAATGGTTCAGCAAAATGCAAAAGCTATGAATGTTCTATTTTGTGCATTAAATGATTGAGAAACTTAATTGCATATCCTCTTGCACAACTGCTAAGGAAATATGGAATATGCTTGAAGTTAAATATGAATGCACTAACAAATCTGAAACAACATTTGTAGAAGAAGAGCAGTATCATATTGCAAATTCATGCTTCATGGCACATGAAGATGAGATATATGACGTACATGCTGAAACTGAAAATGGTTTTATATTTGATGAACTTCATGATACCTTTTATGATTTATATTTAGAGCATAAAAAATTTATTTGTAAAAACAAGAACTTGAAGAATGAAAATCAAATTCTAATTGATGAAAAATTAAAACTGTCTAATAAAACTGAAATCTTAATTAAAAAAAATAAAAAACTAAATCAGAAAAATCAGCTTCTTACTGAAAGCCATGATAAACTTAAGAAGAACAATGAATTGCTTTCAAAAGATAATAGAAAACTAACTAAAGAAGTTGATAATTTGAAACCTATTGTTGAAAGATTCACTTTCAGCTCTGAAAAACTAAATTTAATGATAGAAAATTCAAGAGCTAGATATGACAAAGTTGGATTGGGATATCAACCTTGGTACACCCAAAAATCTTTCAAGAATATGTTTGTTAAATCCTCCGTTGCCCATCCTAAAACAGATTCTTATAAATATGATGAACAAAAATTAATTAAAATCTCTTCTGTTCATCCTAAAATAGTTTTTCATAAATTTGATGAATTTAATGAACAAAATCAGAAAATTAAAAATTCATCATCTACTTATGTTAAATCTATGATTATTAAATTTAACAAGAATATGCAAAAATACATTTCTTGTAATCCAAAAATCTACAAACTAAGAAATAAAATAGCTATTAAGAGAATATGGGTTCTAAAGAAATAATTATAGCTAACCTGCAAGGACCCAAAAGTGCTTGGGTTTCTAAGTTGAAAACTTGATTATTTTTTAGCAGGTGTGTCTAGCTACCCAAGATTTCAATAAAAGATAATTATCTGGACAATGGGTACTCTAGACACATGTTAAAGAATGAAACTTAAAATGTAATTAAGAAGAGTGACTAAATGTATGAAACTTAAAAGAAATTAAGAAGAATGAAATTAGTAATTTTTGCATCCTCTTATACTGAAATTGTTTTATTAGTTGATTAAAACATAACTTGCAAGTATTAATCATTTTTGTGATATAAGTGATATTTTTGGTATGAAAAAAAAATATATATCCAAATCACTCCATCTTTCTATATTATGTTTTACTTATTGATGGATAATTTGGTAAATCAATTCTCCTAGAATAACTCTATGAATTCTCTATATGCTTGATTGAGAGTTCTTATCCATGGCATTATCTTTTATTGATCTTAGGCATAAGAATGTGTACTTGGTATATTTTTAGATATATGCATTATGAATATCAAGATTAAAGAAACTAGTTTTGGCATATAAAATCAACTCATACTAGTATAAATTTAATCTCAAAAGATCTTGTCCTTGGTTTACTTAGATTAATTTCTGCAAGATCAAAGTTTTCTATACATGTTATCTAGAAAAACAAACAAGAATCATTTTTAAATCTAAAAATATTGTTTCCACCTCATAGTCCTTGAAAATTCTCCACAAGAACTCATTTGGAGCTCTAGAATTGTGAACTTAGGAGATAAGCTTTTTGATTTTGTAATTGTGGATGATTTCTCAGAGCTAACGTTGGTTTTGTTCTTGGCACTTAAATTGAAATATTTTCTGCATTGGCACAAACTTACAAAAGGTTTCAAATTAAAAAGGTTTGCAAACTGTGAAAATAAAGAAATATCATGGCATAGTTTTTGAAAACCAATTTCTTGTTAAGTTTGCACAGAAAATGATATTGAATATAATTGTTTCTGCACTAAGGACATCATTGCATATTGGGTTTATAAAAAGTAAAAATAGAACCTTTGAAGAAATGTGATAGACAATGCTATGTGATAGTAATTTGTCTAATTCTGATTATAGCTATCATCACAGCTTGTCATATTATAAGATTTCTATTAGAACCATTTTAGAAAATCCTTTATGAACTCATGAAAAACAGAAAATTAAATGTTGCATACTTTCATGTTTTTTCAGTTATACATGTTATGTTTTTAATAATGAAAAATATGCCAAATCTGATAAGAATGTTTGTCTTTGGATATTATTCATCAAGCAAAACATATTGAGTATTCAAATAAATAGAACTCTTATTATAGAAGAATTAACTCATGTTATTCTTGATAAGACTAATAATCCTTCATCAAGGAAGGACATAGATGCTATTGTTGACACAAGTGAGCTTGATGAAAGAATTAGAGGCTTAACTCTAAAGAATTGCTTTACATTATAAAATGATCAAGGAGAGGATTAATTTCAGCAAGATAAATATATTGAATGTAAGCAATTCAACATCCTAAAGGTATAATTATTTAATGATCACTCTCAAGACACTAAAATTAGATCTTATGATAAGTATATAGTTAATCTTTTTGCTTACATATAACAATCTGAATCTAAAAGACATCAAGAAAATGAACAAGATGATAATTGGTTAAATTAAACTAAATCATTTTGAAAGGGATAAAATTTTGAAATCTTATTGAAAAATCTGAAAACTTGGCTATAATTGGAACAAAATTGAGTTTCTCAGAAATGTACTTAATGAAGAAGAATTGGTGATTACTAAAAGATTCAATCAAGAAAAGATGAAATAGATCTTGATGAAATTTTTGCACGATTAGAAGCCAAAAGATCACCATCTTCATTTGACTGCTTTATAAGCATTGTATTTTGTCAGATGAATGTGTAGAATGTACTTCTGTGTGGTTATATCATTAAATAAGTTCTACATAAAAATAACCACCTATATTTGAAAAACATTCATTACAAACATGATAAAGCACTATTTGATTTAGAACAAGCACCAAAAGCATGATATGAAAGTCTAAGTAACTTTTTGATAGAAAGTAATATTGATAAAACTATGTATCAAAAATTTTGATATCATAATTGCTTAAGCATATATTGATGATATTATTTGTGGTACTACTAATGAAGCTTTATATGAAGTTTTTACTAAGCTCATGCAGGATGAGTTCGAAATGAGTAAAATGGATGAACTAACTTTTCTCTCGAACTCTAAACTAAGACATACAAGAAAAGGGATCTTCACTGGCCAAACTAAGTTCACAAGAATATTCTTATAGAAGTTTGGCATGAAGAAAGGTATGTCTATAACCCCATCTTGCAGAACTTGAAAATGATGAGCAAGGTAATTCTATTGTTTGAAGATGTATTATTGTCTCCTACAGCTTGTAGGCCAAATTGCATGCTCATTTATGCTTATATGCAAGGATATCAAACTAATTCTAATGAATCACATTTAATTGATATCAAAAGACTCATAAAAATCTATTAAGAAAATAAAATATAAGATTATGAATTAATGAAGTACTTAAGAGCCTTGACATCAAACAAGATTCTCATAAGATGAATGATTCTAATGTCAAAAATTTAATGAAGAATCCAATTCCGCTCTCTATATTTAATTACATGAAAATAAGACATTATTTCATAAAAGATCATACTCAAACTGAAAGGATCATAATTGGATCAATTAACACTAAAATTACATATCCAACTGGTACCAAGATGATCCTTTAAGTGAAGATAAATTTAATAAAATTATATATTCACATCTACATAAACTGTGCTTAAATGCATATGATTGTAAAAGTATACAAGAAGCTTGTGAAAAATCAAATGAAGTTTTAATCACTTGAAAACACAGCTTAAGGATAAAATCAGTGGAAGATTATATTTAAATAGGAGGAGTTTATTTGAAAAGAATTGATTTTGATCCTTCACATGCTTGTTCTTAATATTTTAATACATATTGCTATGACTTAATACATAATATATTTTGCATGTGGCATGATGTTTTGAATTATGGATTCTCAATATTTTGTAATACTACGTGCTTGGATAATTTGATTGAGACATTTTATCAACAACAATTTGGAATGTGTTTTATCTTTGCACACAAGCATTTTTTGGATTCATATCAAAAATTGCTTATTAAATCAGTTCCAATGTTTGAATGTTTGAAATAATACATAAAGTTTTTATAAGTAATATTAAAAAGAAATTTTAGATTTATCGTTCACGATCATCTTTGAAATCTGAAAGGTAAATAGATTTGCAAAAAGAAGAAGAGAAGGATATCTCTATTTAGGCAAAATAAATTAATTTTGATTTATCTTCCATCTTGCCAAAACTTTGGTACATAATGTTCTGATACATGTTAAATTACTCCAATCTGTACCAAAATTCATGTTAATTATAAATATTATGAATATGCTCTAATGTTATTGAAATATGTATTTTCAATCTTAGTGATTTAAGATGAGCTACAATGTAGAATACATATATCAAATTATAACTTTGAAAGCTTCCTTAAAAATCTTTATGAAATTCAGAATCTGATTTTGTATAAAAGCTTAAACTTAATTTAAAAATGCTTATATCGTTACATCTTTGTAACTTTAGTTATATACTTCAATGATCGCATTATTTAGGAGAATAACTCAATATGATTTCTAGATAAAAATTATAACTTAAGAAAAATAGAATTAATTTTGATGCCTTGGTTGATTGCTCCGATACGCATCTAAAACGTATCATTTCTTATCTTTAAAGTGTACAAAAATTAAGAGGAAGCTTGACTTGTTCTTGAAAGATTAAAAAGAGTGATTGCTATAAATTTTGAAAAACTCTAGATCACTCTACATTCTTGATATCATAAAATTTTAGTTTCATTCACGCTTATCATTAAAATCTGAAATTCAACAATAAGAAAATAATGATTAAAGAAGAATGCATCTTTTGAGGAAGAGCTTTAGATATTTAATCTAAATGCATTCTGTATCTTATCCAAAAGTTACTTTTATTTGATGCATACCTTGAATGTTTTATGGATTGATTTTAATGAACCTCCTTGTATTGCCTTACTTGCCTTAGTTACATAATAAGCCTATATCTTGAGTTGAGTTCTATAAAGGTTGTCTTATCTCAAACTTTGAGCTTTATGAAAATATGCTCTCATTAGTGTAAGCTGTGCTGAAACTTATAGAAAATATATTTTCGAGATTGAAAATTTGAATGTTTTATTGAACATTATCTTCAAATTCTAAACTCTTAAATGGAATGTACAATTAAGGGGGAGAAAGAAAATTTTTAGGGGGAGAGATCATATGGAACTTAATCGCAAAAATCCATAACTACAGAAGAGAGAAAGAATACTAAATGAGAAGTGATCCTAATACTCTCCAATATGTATTATCGATATCTGAAATTTAAATCTAAAAATCTATGTAATGCACCTTGAGGCTTGTTATTTGGTTAATATAACTTATGTATCAATCATGAACCAAATTGCAATTCAAACGGTTGATCTTAAGAGCCTCTAGTTTAATGAAAAAAGGAGGAGAATAATGTGTTGAGCTAAATTTTCTTCAGTATCTCTTATGAACACAAATTTAAAGTAACTGCTACATGTGATAGATTTATAGATTTTAAAATGCACCTAATCGGCAAATCAGCTGTTTTGAAAATTATTTGAAAACGAATTCCATCTGTCTCTACTAGAAAATCTATTTTGAAATTCACTAATGAGTTCTTATTGGCTTGCTCTTTAGAGTTTCAATCCTGTGTCAATTCATTTTTATATGTATCAAAATATGTTTCTCTTTCAAGGAATAAAAGAAAATCTTTAAAAGAGCTCTAAAAGAACTTTTAAAACTTTGGATTTTATGTATTCTCCAAGATGTATCATAAATTGCAAGAATTCATATTTTGGTATCTGTGCCTGATGAGAGCACAAAAGTGCAATCGTCGTACCATTTTAATTAGTATTATAGTTAATCTTTAATGATAAAATTAATTAATTAACGTTGTATTTGTGTTTGAGTGCAAGGAATTCAAGAGACCCAATAACATTGGGTTTGAGCCCAATGCCCGGCAGCCCGAGCTCAACAAATTCTCCAGCTGCCATGCATGCACGAAATCCCGGCCGTCCACGCCATCAACGCAATCAAACCAAGCATCCCACTTCCCAAACCTATTTCATCAGGTTCATCTCCATCCGTTGAGAACACACCCAACCATCAACAGCCACCGTGCCAGGCCGTCCATCTTCCAGATCAAATCCCAGCCTGTGCGGAAATAGGGGAGAAGAGAGGATCACGCGTCCGTTTCTCCTCCAGCCGCATCCAAACCATGATCTTCAGCCAATCCTTCCCATGATCCCAGTCTCCACCGCGACTGTGGTCGGCTCCTCCCAGCGTCCCAGCAGCCGGTAATCCAGCTCCTTCCGCCCGTGATTCTTCCACGATCCGAATCCCAGTAGCCCAAGAGCCTGTCTGCCCTTTCCTCCTCTGCGATCCCTCCCATCTCACAGCTTCATCCCGTGCGGAAATAGGGGAGAAGAAAGGATCCCACGCCCGTCCGCCCTCTCCTTGCTCCCATGATCAGCGCTCCAGCCCGTGATCCCGCAGCTAGCTCCTTCCGTCGGCAAGCCTCGTCCGTATCCATCTTCCACGGCATCCCACGCTGCAATCAAGCTTCTCCCATCCGATTGCAAGGCGTGATCCCAGCATTCCAAACATCCATTTCTTTCCGCCTCAGCCTCTCATCCCGCGGCCAGCTTCCGGAGACCCAATCCCATCGATCATGCACCCCGGACGTTCCCTCTTCCACATCTGCAATCGGCCGCCCGTGATTCCTTCCCTAATTTCAGCACCTCACGACTATAAGAGGAGGGAAGAGGGGAGCTCGGTAGGGAGTGGTGGCCAGCTGGTCCAAGGAAGAACAGGGGAGAGGCCATCGGTTTGGGGAAAGAAGAAGAAACAGGGGAGATGGCTCTGTTTTGTGAAAAGAAAGAATAAAAAAATAGGAGAGAGGGAAAAGGGGAATTTTCTTGTTTTTCTTCCTTTGATTTTATGTTTTATTTTGTAGAAGGAGGAAGCATTAGGCTTCCAATCTTCATTTTACTATTGTAATTTTTCTTTTATGCAATTCATGTTTTAGGTTAAGTTTAATTCCTGCAGTTTATTTTATGCATTCAAGAATTCTTGTTTTAGTTGCAATATATGAAATTTTCTTTCATGCAGTTTATGTTTTAGGCTTTTGATCTTCTTAGCACTTGTTTTCATCCATTTTAATTTATGCCAAAATTTTCCTTTGAATAGTTAAACATTTCATGAATTTATAAATGCTCTTTGATTTCTAAGTACTTGTCTTTTTATTATTTTTAAATAAAGAAGATTCTCTGGTAGACCAGAAAATCAGTCAATATCTCCAACATAATGTTTTTCTTTATCATTCAAAAATCGATTTCAAATCTGAGTGAACGTTCTAATTTTTATGCAACTCCAACCGCCTCCCTGTGGATCGACCTCTTACAACTACTATTCTTCAAGTAGGAAAGATAAGAGTAAAATTAAATTAAACTTTGTTTGTCGGTTCTAACAACGATCTGTTTAGCATATTTTTAGGTAAACAGGAATCGGACGAACATAATTTTGGCGCCGTTGCCAGGGAGGCAAATCGAGAAGCAAGAACGATCACGAAGATCAAATCGGATTTTGGATGTCCGGAGTGAACGCACTCCAGTAGTAAGTTTTTACTTTTATTTTTATTAATTTTTCTTATTTGATAATTTTTAGTTAATAATTTCGTAGTTATTAAATTCTGAAATTTGAAATTCGAAATTTAAAATTCAAAAAAAAAAAGATAATTCAAAAAAAAAATTGAAAAAATTTCCAAAGTTCAAAAAATTCAAAAATTTAAATTCAAAATTTGAATTCTGAGATTCGAAATTTAAAATTTAAATTTAAAAAAAGAGTTAAAAAAAATAATTAAATCAAAAAAAAATATTATTTTTGTTAGTAATTGATAAGGTGCAATCGCCCGAGGTGATCATACCTCTATTGGGACTCCTCACGGAGTAATCTCCAGAGCTTATTCAACGGGCATTCGGAGATTGACTGATGCATAAGGATTGTGTTTAGTTTACATTCAAGTTATTGCTATATAAAAATTTAAAAAATAAATTAAAAAAATAGTAAATTAGTAAAAAAAATTTGTTTGCTCATTTAATCAGTACAACCTAATGAATTGCATAAACTTTAAAAATTATTGATTATTTGCTGCATTTAGTATTAAGCATTTGCATAAAATAATTTAAGGGCAAAATCCATTAAAAAGATAAGGTCAGGAAATCATTACCTGTCCTTAGCCCAAAAATCACCACCTTGCATACATATCTTAAGCCAAATTAAATTAAAATCAAATTAGACGTTGGCCTTAGGATTTTCGAGCTCAATTAGGCTCTTGGAAAGAAGCGGCTGAAAGCCACTCCAGTGAGAATTTAGTAATTGGTGATGTCTAGGAAAGTTTTATAACAGTGAAAACTGTTACGGGTATTGTGGTATCGGTGTATCCCTTCTGGCACCACCACACACCCCGGGACTTTTCTAGTCACTGGTTACTGGATCGCTTAACTGGTAAGCTCAAGCTTAATCTGAAAGGGAGATTAGGAGCTGTCTAATCTAGGAGAGAATTTCAGAAATTTTTTTTAACCTGATAAATCTCTGTGCAACTAGATTTAAGAAGCTACTAAATCTCACTTAATTCTAAGACTAATAGGGTCAAATTGTTGTGTGGTGTTGGTTGTGGTCATCTGTGTCTAGCCCTTCTCTTCTCTTAGGATTTCGTTTATTTTAGGAGTCAAATCTAATGAATTGTTGATAATGTATGCATGGTAGAAGGTCATTAAGGGATAAGTTAACCCCATTTGACCCTGAGATTGATAGAACTTTTCATCACAACCTGCGAACTGTAAATTAACCGTCAATCTCTACAATGGGTGAACATATCAGAACCTTGAATGAGTTGTTTGCACCGGCATCTGCTAGTCCCCCTACTTGCATAGTATTACCAATTAATAATGCAGCCCAATTCGAGATTCAGGCTGCAACAATAAACATGTTACCCAAGTTTCATGGGTTCGAGAGTGAACAACCCTACATTCATCTAAACAAATTTTTGACAATCTGTCAAACATTTAGAAATCAAAACTTAGATGAAGAGGGTATTAAATTAAGGTTGTTTCCCAAGACTTTAGAGGATCGTGCCGCTGCATGGCTGTATTCTCTTGCTTCTAATTCCATCACATTATGGGAACAACTATCTAGGAAGTTCATGGCTAAGTTC
Source organism: Phoenix dactylifera (assembly GCF_009389715.1). Classification (NCBI taxonomy): domain Eukaryota; kingdom Viridiplantae; phylum Streptophyta; class Magnoliopsida; order Arecales; family Arecaceae; genus Phoenix; species Phoenix dactylifera. The sequence continues at coordinate 13,672 of NW_024069231.1, forward strand.
TATCCCATGGTAAAAACTGAAAAAATTAAGGATTCCATCAGAACTTTTAGAGAAAAATCTGAAGAGGAATTTTCCCAACTTTGGGAAAGATTCCATGATCTTTTGGTCAAGTGCCCGCACCATGGGCTTGACAAGGCTGATCTAGTACATTTCTTTTATAAAGGACTACCTCCGGCACATAGAAACATGATCGAGTCCATGCACAAAGGTAGGTTCATGAACCAAACTCCGGATCAAGCCTATGAATTTCTTGTTGACTTAGCCGAGAACGCCCAAAATTGGAGTAGCTATGGTGAGGAAGTAAATAGAGAAGAGTTCGGATCTAGAAAACCAGGCAATTATGAAATGAAAGCAGACCTAGAACTAAAAAATGTCATGTCCAATATGGTGACTGGAATGAACAACTTAAGCAAAAAGTTTGATGCTTTCACTATTTCCACTAGCTTAAGTTCATATAAAGAGTTAAATCCCATCATGAAAGTGGATCACGAGTCACAAAATTTATGTATCTTGTGTAACAGTTCTGAGCATCTAGTGGAGTGCTGCCCTAATCTGCCCACCATAAAGGCCGAGCAAGCAAATGCTCTAAATTCATATAGTGCCTTTAAGAAGCCCACTCCCAACTCGTTCAGCCCAGTTTACCACCCTGTTAATAGGTTCCACCCAAATTTCTCATACAAGCAGAATGAACCTATTCAGCATCAAGGTGGTCCATCAGGTTTTCAGAACAACTTTCCCAGGATAGGTCCATCACAAATGAACCAACCATTGGTTCCATCTGTACCTCCTTATAATGCCCCTATCCCACAGCAACCTTCACAATTAAAAACCATGATGGCTAATATGATGAAACAACAATAAGATTTTATCAAGCAACAACAACAGACCAATACAGCCCAAGCCCAGACTAACCAATTCCATGCGCAAGCGATTGCAAAACTTGAGGTTAGTCTAAGCCAAATAGCAAACTCTCTAGGGGATAGAAAGAAAGGTGAACTACCTAGTCAACCAGTGCCTAACCCTAGTAGACAACAAAATCAAGGTCAGAGAGGTCAGTATCAAACCGATTCTAATAGAAATCCGACCTATGAAGTTCAGGCAATTACCACTTTAAGGTCTGGCAAGCAAGTGGACAATAAAGTCCAACTTCCTGAACATGAAAAAGAAAATAAAAATGAATCCGATAAGAACCCTATTCAGAAGAGAGGTCAATCAGAAAAAAAAGAACCCATAGAAACATACAAACCTAAGGTTCCCTTTTCCAGTAGACTTCAGGACTCCAAAAAACAATCTAACTTTGATGAAATCATGGAAGTCTTTAAAACTGTTCGGATAAATATACCTTTTCTCGATGCCATAAGACAAATTCCCTCCTATACAAAATTCTTGAAAGACCTCACCACGGTCAAAAGAAAAACCAGCATTCCTAGGCAAGCTGTTATGGCTGCACAAGCCTCATCTCTCATTCACCAACAGATTGCCCCGAAATTCAAAGACCCTGGTTGCCCAACCATTGAAATAAAAATAGGAGAGACGATCATCCAGAGAGCTCTATTAGATTTAGGAGCCAGTGTGAACCTACTTCCCTACTGTGTGTACCAAAAGTTAGGTTTGGGGGAATTAAAGCCCACAAATATTACCCTTTCCTTAGCAGATAGGACAGTGAAGTATCCCAAAGGGATTGTGGAGGATGTAATAGTGAAGGTAAACGAGTTTTACTATCCTGTGGACTTCGTTATCCTTGAGACCGAACCTGTAATACATCCAGACAATCACACACCTATAATTTTAGGTAGACCCTTCTTAGCCACAGCAAATGCTGTGATCAATTGTCGAAATGGGATGCTGAAGTTATCTTTTGGCAACATGAAAGTCAAGCTTAATGTCTTTAACATAAGTAAACAACCACCAGACGATGAAGAAATCAATGAAGTTGACATGATTGAAAGTTTGGTTCAGGAGACTTTCTTACAAACTTATAATAAGGACCCTTTAGAAGCTTACCTTGCCCATTTCGAGGAAGGGGTCAAGCATGCGCCCCTTAGTTCTGTTCCCCTTATGAGCATAGATCGTCATCAGCCGACTGTTCTTCATCAGACTCTTCCAAAACCATTCTTAGATAATGGTTGAAAAAAAAAGGAGGATTTACATTTTGTCTGGCTGAAGACATTAAACTTAGCGCTCTTGGGAGGCAACCCAACATGTAAATATTATTAAATAATAATAATAATAATAATAATAATTAAAATAAAAAAAAATTCAATAAATTACTAACATGCAGGTTTAGGGATTTTTGGCCCCAATTGTCAATTTATCCACCCATATCAGGTAACTTCTTCTATGTCCTATTTCTGCTTTAAATCTTCTTTAACATTGAGGACAATGTTAGATTTAGGTATGGGAGTGAGAATATTTTTGATTTTTTATGCAATTAAAAAAAAAAATTTAAAAAAAAAGGATTTCAAATTTTTAACTCAAACTCTAATCTTTTTGGCTGTACAAACTAGGAATTACTTTGACAATAGCTTTGAGTTAAAGAAATATGATAACAGTTCTAGCTTGAGTTTTCATCCCACCTATCTTCTGCTAACATGATACAAGATGATTTAGCACCTACACGTAAGCACATGAATAGTGGGGTATGCAAACTTGCAACTAATATGAATACTTTTAATCTTCGGGATAATTTAAAGTTATATGTGTGATGAACATCCTAATCAAAAAAAAAAAAGAAAAAAAAGATAAAATAAAATAAAATAATGAGTTTAATTTAAGTCTTCTCACTAAGTAACCGGGCCTCTTGCCTGGCAAGCAGCGAGTGTTCGCGTAAAAAGGTGAGGATGATTGAGATTAAACTCTGAGTGACTAATTTGGCCTTGAAGCCTAGTTAAGTTGAGTTATTAAGCCTGTTAGGGTGTCTCTACACCTAGTGCCCTGAGCCATCTGGATCGGGAGTCATTGGCCTAACACTTGCTACATGGGTCAGCTAGAAAGCTTAATAAGGCTAGATATTGCACAAGTCATTCTTCTTAGTATTCAGTCTGATAAAAAATAAATAAATAAATAAATAAATAAATCTGGGGTGTTCATTACTATTTAACTCTAGAAAGTCTTGAAAATTGTAGTGATCATGTTGGAAGTAAGTGAAAGCCACTCATTTATATGATACTATCTTGCACCTCACTACATTCTTGACTTGTTAGTAGATAGATGGGGTGTAATGAAACTTGAGTTAGAGTCTGTTTAAATATGATAGCAACAAGTCTCTATTGTCCTTGCAATTCTAGTTTCATACAGTAATACCTGTTCAAATTTTGAGTTAAAAATTGAAAATTCCTGACTGATGAAGTTTGTGGGTAACTTTACTGCAAACCCTCACGAGACAACACTCGTCCACTAGGGTAACCTAGGGGTTTAAAGGCTTGTTGCACGTGCTAAGTGCAATCGTAATGCTCTACGAAAGTGAGTATTTATCTTAGTATATTTATATAATAAATAACACTTTTGCACTCTTATTTTATTTTATCATTTTTGCACTAAATTGCTAGAGACTAGCAATAAGCTAGTTGGGAGTGTGATGAGAGCACAAAAGTGCAATCGTCGTACCATTTTAATTAGCATTATAGTTAATCTTTAATGATAAAATTAATTAATTAACGTTGTATTTGTGTTTGAGTGCAAGGAATTCAAGAGACCCAATAACATTGGGTTTGAGCCCAATGCCCGGCAGCCCGAGCTCAACAAATTTCCCAGCTGCCATGCATGCATGAAATCCCGGCTGTCCACGCCATCAATGCAATCAAACCAAGCATCCCACTTCCCAAACCTGTTTCATCAGGTTCATCTCCATCCGTTGAGAACACACCCAACCATCAACAGCCACCGTGCCAGGCCATCCATCTTCCAGATCAAATCCCAGCCCGTGCGGAAACAGGGGAGAAGAGAGGATCACGCGTCCGTTTCTCCTCCAGCCGCATCCAAACCATGATCTTCAACCAATCCTTCTCGTGATCCCAGTCTCCACTGCGGCCGTGGTCGGCTCCTCCCAGCGTCCCAGCAGCCGGTAATCCAGCTCCTTCCGCCCGTGATTCTTCCGCGATCCAAATCCCAGTAGCCCAAGAGCCCGTCTGCCCTCTTCCTCCTCCGCGATCCCTCCCATCTCACAGCTTCATCCCGTGCGGAAATAGGGGAGAAGAAAGGATCCCACGCCCGTCCGCCCTCTCCTTGCTCCCATGATCAGCGCTCCAGCCCGTGATCCCGCAGCTAGCTCCTTCCGTCGGCAAGCCTCGTCCGTATCCATCTTCCACGGCATCCCACGCTGCAATCAAGCTTCTCCCATCCGATTGCAAGGCGTGATCCCAGCATTCCAAACATCCATTTCTTTCCGCCTCAGCCTCTCATCCCGCGGCCAGCTTCCGGAGACCCAATCCCATCGATCATGCACCCCGGACGTTCCCTCTTCCACATCTGCAATCGGCCGCCCGTGATTCCTCCCCTAATTTCAGCACCTCACGACTATAAGAGGAGGGAAGAGGGGAGCTCGGTAGGGAGTGGTGGCCAGCTGGTCCAAGGAAGAACAGGGGAGAGGCCATCGGTTTGGGGAGAGAAGAAGAAACAGGGGAGATGGCTCTGTTTTGTGAAAAGAAAGAATAAAAAAATAGGAGAGAGGGAAAAGGGGAATTTTCTTGTTTTTCTTCCATTGATTTTATGTTTTATTTTGTAGAAAGAGGAAGCATTAGGCTTCCAATCTTCATTTTACTATTGTAATTTTTCTTTTATGCAATTCATGTTTTAGGTTAAGTTTAATTCCTGCAGTTTATTTTATGCATTCAAGAATTCTTGTTTTAGTTGCAATATATGAAATTTTCTTTCATGCAGTTTATGTTTTAGGCTTTTGATCTTCTTAGCACTTGTTTTCATCCATTTTAATTTATGCCAAAATTTTCCTTTGAATAGTTAAACATTTCATGAATTTATAAATGCTCTTTGATTTCTAAGTACTTGTCTTTTTATTATTTTTAAATAAAGAAGATTCTCTGGTAGACCAGAAAATCAGTCAATATCTCCAACATAATGTTTTTCTTTATCATTCAAAAATCGATTTCAAATCTGAGTGAACGTTCTAATTTTTATGCAACTCCAACCGCCTCCCTGTGGATCGACCTCTTACAACTACTATTCTTCAAGTAGGAAAGATAAGAGTAAAATTAAATTAAACTTTGTTTGTCGGTTCTAACAACGATCTGTTTAGCATATTTTTAGGTAAACAGAAATCGGACGAACATAATTTTGGCGCCGTTGCCAGGGAGGCAAATCGAGAAGCAAGAACGATCACGAAGATCAAATCGAATTTTGGATGCCCGGAGTGAACGCACTCCGGTAGTAAGTTTTTACTTTTATTTTTATTAATTTTTCTTATTTTGATAATTTCTAGTTAATAATTTCGTAGTTATTAAATTCTGAAATTTGAAATTCGAAATTTAAAATTCAAAAAAAAAAAGATAATTCAAAAAAAAAATTGAAAAAATTTCCAAAGTTCAAAAAATTCAAAAATTTAAATTCAAAATTTGAATTCTGAGATTCGAAATTTAAAATTTAAATTTAAAAAAAGAGTTAAAAAAAATAATTAAATCAAAAAAAATATTATTTTTGTTAGTAATTGATAAGGTGCAATCGCCCGAGGTGATCATACCTCTATTGGGACTCCTCACGGAGTAATCTCCAGAGCTTATTCAACGGGCATTCGGAGATTGACTGATGCATAAGGATTGTGTTTAGTTTACATTCAAGTTATTGCTATATAAAAATTTAAAAAATAAATTAAAAAAATAGTAAATTAGTAAAAAAAATTTGTTTGCTCATTTAATCAGTACAACCTAATGAATTGCATAAACTTTAAAAATTATTGATTATTTGCTGCATTTAGTATTAAGCATTTGCATAAAATAATTTAAGGGCAAAATCCATTAAAAAGATAAGGTCAGGAAATCATTACCTGTCCTTAGCCCAAAAATCACCACCTTGCATACATATCTTAAGCCAAATTAAATTAAAATCAAATTAGACGTTGGCCTTAGGATTTTCGAGCTCAATTAGGCTCTTGGAAAGAAGCGGCTGAAAGCCACTCCAGTGAGAATTTAGTAATTGGTGATGTCTAGGAAAGTTTTATAACAGTGAAAACTGTTACGGGTATTGTGGTATCGGTGTATCCCTTCTGGCACCACCACACACCCCGGGACTTTTCTAGTCACTGGTTACTGGATCGCTTAACTGGTAAGCTCAAGCTTAATCTGAAAGGGAGATTAGGAGCTGTCTAATCTAGGAGAGAATTTCAGAAATTTTTTTTAACCTGATAAATCTCTGTGCAACTAGATTTAAGAAGCTACTAAATCTCACTTAATTCTAAGACTAATAGGGTCAAATTGTTGTGTGGTGTTGGTTGTGGTCATCTGTGTCTAGCCCTTCTCTTCTCTTAGGATTTCGTTTATTTTAGGAGTCAAATCTAATGAATTGTTGATAATGTATGCATGGTAGAAGGTCATTAAGGGATAAGTTAACCCCATTTGACCCTGAGATTGATAGAACTTTTCATCACAACCTGCGAACTGTAAATTAACCGTCAATCTCTACAATGGGTGAACATATCAGAACCTTGAATGAGTTGTTTGCACCGGCATCTGCTAGTCCCCCTACTTGCATAGTATTACCAATTAATAATGCAGCCCAATTCGAGATTCAGGCTGCAACAATAAACATGTTACCCAAGTTTCATGGGTTCGAGAGTGAACAACCCTACATTCATCTAAACAAATTTTTGACAATCTGTCAAACATTTAGAAATCAAAACTTAGATGAAGAGGGTATTAAATTAAGGTTGTTTCCCATGACTTTAGAGGATCGTGCCGCTGCATGGCTGTATTCTCTTGCTTCTAATTCCATCACATTATGGGAACAACTATCTAGGAAGTTCATGGCTAAGTTCTATCCCATGGTAAAAACTGAAAAAATTAAGGATTCCATCAGAACTTTTAGAGAAAAATCTGAAGAGGAATTTTCCCAACTTTGGGAAAGATTCCATGATCTTTTGGTCAAGTGCTCGCACCATGGGCTTGACAAGGCTGATCTAGTACATTTCTTTTATAAAGGACTACCTCCGGCACATAGAAACATGATCGAGTCCATGCACAAAGGTAGGTTCATGAACCAAACTCCGGATCAAGCCTATGAATTTCTTGTTGACTTAGCCGAGAACGCCCAAAATTGGAGTAGCTATGGTGAGGAAGTAAATAGAGATGAGTTCGGATCTAGAAAACCAGGCAATTATGAAATGAAAGCAGACCTAGAACTAAAAAATGTCATGTCCAATATGGTGACTGGAATGAACAACTTAAGCAAAAAGTTTGATGCTTCACTATTTCCACTAGCTTAAGTTCATATAAAGAGTTAAATCCCATCATGAAAGTGGATCACGAGTCACAAAGTTTATGTATCTTGTGTAACAGTTCTGAGCATCTAGTGGAGTGCTGCCCTAATCTGCCCACCATAAAGGCCGAGCAAGCAAATGCTCTAAATTCATATAGTGCCTTTAAGAAGCCCACTACCAACTCGTTCAGCCCAGTTTACCACCCTGTTAATAGGTTCCACCCAAATTTCTCATACAAGCAGAATGAACCTATTCAGCATCAAGGTGGTCCATCAGGTTTTCAGAACAACTTTCCCAGGATAGGTCCATCACAAATGAACCAACCATTGGTTCCATCTGTACCTCCTTATAATGCCCCTATCCCACAGCAACCTTCACAATTAAAAACCATGATGGCTAATATGATGAAACAACAATAAGATTTTATCAAGCAACAACAACAGACCAATACAGCCCAAGCCCAGACTAACCAATTCCATGCGCAAGCGATTGCAAAACTTGAGGTTAGTCTAAGCCAAATAGCAAACTCTCTAGGGGATAGAAAGAAAGGTGAACTACCTAGTCAACCAGTGCCTAACCCTAGTAGACAACAAAATCAAGGTCAGAGAGGTCAGTATCAAACCGATTCTAATAGAAATCCGACCTATGAAGTTCAGGCAATTACCACTTTAAGGTCTGGCAAGCAAGTGGACAATAAAGTCCAACTTCCTGAACATGAAAAAGAAAATAAAAATGAATTCGATAAGAACCCTATTCAGAAGAGAGGTCAATCAGAAAAAAAAGAACCCATAGAAACATACAAACCTAAGGTTCCCTTTTCCAGTAGACTTCAGGACTCCAAAAAACAATCTAACTTTGATGAAATCATGGAAGTCTTTAAAACTGTTCGGATAAATATACCTTTTCTCGATGCCATAAGACAAATTCCCTCCTATACAAAATTCTTGAAAGACCTCACCACGGTCAAAAGAAAAACCAGCATTCCTAGGCAAGCTGTTATGGCTGCACAAGCCTCATCTCTCATTCACCAACAGATTGCCCCGAAATTCAAAGACCCTGGTTGCCCAACCATTGAAATAAAAATAGGAGAGACGATCATCCAGAGAGCTCTATTAGATTTAGGAGCCAGTGTGAACCTACTTCCCTACTGTGTGTACCAAAAGTTAGGTTTGGGGGAATTAAAGCCCACAAATATTACCCTTTCCTTAGCAGATAGGACAGTGAAGTATCCCAAAGGGATTGTGGAGGATGTAATAGTGAAGGTAAACGAGTTTTACTATCCTGTGGACTTCGTTATCCTTGAGACCGAACCTGTAATACATCCAGACAATCACACACCTATAATTTTAGGTAGACCCTTCTTAGCCACAGCAAATGCTGTGATCAATTGTCGAAATGGGATGCTGAAGTTATCTTTTGGCAACATGAAAGTCAAGCTTAATGTCTTTAACATAAGTAAACAACCACCAGACGATGAAGAAATCAATGAAGTTGACATGATTGAAAGTTTGGTTCAGGAGACTTTCTTACAAACTTATAATAAGGACCCTTTAGAAGCTTACCTTGCCCATTTCGAGGAAGGGGTCAAGCATGCGCCCCTTAGTTCTGTTCCCCTTATGAGCATAGATCGTCATCAGCCGACTGTTCTTCATCAGACTCTTCCAAAACCATTCTTAGATAATGGTTGAAAAAAAAAGGAGGATTTACATTTTGTCTGGCTGAAGACATTAAACTTAGCGCTCTTGGGAGGCAACCCAACATGTAAATATTATTAAATAATAATAATAATAATAATAATAATTAAAATAAAAAAAAATTCAATAAATTACTAACATGCAGGTTTAGGGATTTTTGGCCCCAATTGTCAATTTATCCACCCATATCAGGTAACTTCTTCTATGTCCTATTTCTGCTTTAAATCTTCTTTAACATTGAGGACAATGTTAGATTTAGGTATGGGAGTGAGAATATTTTTGATTTTTTATGCAATTAAAAAAAAAAATTTAAAAAAAAAGGATTTCAAATTTTTAACTCAAACTCTAATCTTTTTGGCTGTACAAACTAGGAATTACTTTGACAATAGCTTTGAGTTAAAGAAATATGATAACAGTTCTAGCTTGAGTTTTCATCCCACCTATCTTCTGCTAACATGATACAAGATGATTTAGCACCTACACGTAAGCACATGAATAGTGGGGTATGCAAACTTGCAACTAATATGAATACTTTTAATCTTCGGGATAATTTAAAGTTATATGTGTGATGAACATCCTAATCAAAAAAAAAAAGAAAAAAAAGATAAAATAAAATAAAATAATGAGTTTAATTTAAGTCTTCTCACTAAGTAACCGGGCCTCTTGCCTGGCAAGCAGCGAGTGTTCGCGTAAAAAGGTGAGGATGATTGAGATTAAACTCTGAGTGACTAATTTGGCCTTGAAGCCTAGTTAAGTTGAGTTATTAAGCCTGTTAGGGTGTCTCTACACCTAGTGCCCTGAGCCATCTGGATCGGGAGTCATTGGCCTAACACTTGCTACATGGGTCAGCTAGAAAGCTTAATAAGGCTAGATATTGCACAAGTCATTCTTCTTAGTATTCAGTCTGATAAAAAATAAATAAATAAATAAATAAATAAATCTGGGGTGTTCATTACTATTTAACTCTAGAAAGTCTTGAAAATTGTAGTGATCATGTTGGAAGTAAGTGAAAGCCACTCATTTATATGATACTATCTTGCACCTCACTACATTCTTGACTTGTTAGTAGATAGATGGGGTGTAATGAAACTTGAGTTAGAGTCTGTTTAAATATGATAGCAACAAGTCTCTATTGTCCTTGCAATTCTAGTTTCATACAGTAATACCTGTTCAAATTTTGAGTTAAAAATTGGAAATTCCTGACTGATGAAGTTTGTGGGTAACTTTACTGCAAACCCTCACGAGACAACACTCGTCCACTAGGGTAACCTAGGGGTTTAAAGGCTTGTTGCACGTGCTAAGTGCAATCGTAATGCTCTACGATACACGAAAGATCCTTTTTTGGCTCTCTCTTCAGCCCTATGTCTCTTATCCCTAAGTGAGTATTTATCTTAGTATATTTATATAATAAATAACACTTTTGCACTCTTATTTTATTTTATCATTTTTGCACTAAATTGCTAGAGACTAGCAATAAGCTAGTTGGGAGTGTGATGAGAGCACAAAAGTGCAATCGTCGTACCATTTTAATTAGCATTATAGTTAATCTTTAATGATAAAATTAATTAATTAACGTTGTATTTGTGTTTGAGTGCAAGGAATTCAAGAGACCCAATAACATTGGGTTTGAGCCCAATGCCCGGCAGCCCGAGCTCAACAAATTCCCCAGCTGCCATGCATGCATGAAATCCCGGCTGTCCACGCCATCAATGCAATCAAACCAAGCATCCCACTTCCCAAACCTGTTTCATCAGGTTCATCTCCATCCGTTGAGAACACACCCAACCATCAACAGCCACCGTGCCAGGCCATCCATCTTCCAGATCAAATCCCAGCCCGTGCGGAAACAGGGGAGAAGAGAGGATCACGCGTCCGTTTCTCCTCCAGCCGCATCCAAACCATGATCTTCAGCCAATCCTTCTCGTGATCCCAGTCTCCACTGCGGCCGTGGTCGGCTCCTCCCAGCGTCCCAGCAGCCGGTAATCCAGCTCCTTCCGCCCGTGATTCTTCCGCGATCCAAATCCCAGTAGCCCAAGAGCCCGTCTGCCCTCTTCCTCCTCCGCGATCCCTCCCATCTCACAGCTTCATCCCGTGCGGAAATAGGGGAGAAGAAAGGATCCCACGCCCGTCCGCCCTCTCCTTGCTCCCATGATCAGCGCTCCAGCCCGTGATCCCGCAGCTAGCTCCTTCCGTCGGCAAGCCTCGTCCGTATCCATCTTCCACGGCATCCCACGCTGCAATCAAGCTTCTCCCATCCGATTGCAAGGCGTGATCCCAGCATTCCAAACATCCATTTCTTTCTGCCTCAGCCTCTCATCCCGCGGCCAGCTTCCGGAGACCCAATCCCATCGATCACGCACCCCGGATGTTCCCTCTTCCGCATCTGCAATCGGCCGCCCGTGATTCCTCTCCTAATTTCAGCACCTCACGACTATAAGAGGAGGGAAGAGGGGAGCTCGGTGGGGAGTGGTGGCCGGCTGGTCCAAGGAAGAACAGGGGAGAGGCCATCGGTTTGGGGAGAGAAGAAGAAACAGGGGAGATGGCTCTGTTTTGTAAAAAGAAAGAATAAAAAAATAGGAGAGAGGGAAAAGGGGAATTTTCTTGTTTTTCTTCCTTTGATTTTATGTTTTATTTTGTAGAACGAGGAAGCATTAGGCTTCCAATCTTCATTTTACTATTGTAATTTTTCTTTTATGCAATTCATGTTTTAGGTTAAGTTTAATTCCTGCAGTTTATTTTATGCATTCAAGAATTCTTCTTTTAGTTGCAATATATGAAATTTTCTTTCATGCAGTTTATGTTCTAGGCTTTTGATCTTCTTAGCACTTGTTTTCATCCATTTTAATTTATGCCAAAATTTTTCTTTGAATAGTTAAACATTTCATGAATTTATAAATGCTCTTTGATTTCTAAGTACTTGTCTTTTTATTATTTTTAAATAAAGAAGATTCTCTGGTAGACCAGAAAATCAGTCAATATCTCCAACATAATATTTTTCTTTATCATTCAAAAATCGATTTTAAATCTGAGTGAACGTTCTAATTTTTATGCAACTCCAACCGCCTCCCTGTGGATCGACCTCTTACAACCACTATTCTTTAAGTAGGAAAGGTAAGAGTAAAATTAAATTAAACTTTATTTGTCGGTTCTAACAACGATCTGTTTAGCATATTTTTAGGTAAACAGGAATCGGACGAACAGTGCCCTAATGCCTTTATATCATGAAAAAACTTTGAATTAATGATTCAACATGATGTTATGTTTTTTGAGTATATAAGTTTTGATATTATACTCTAAAAATTAATTAGATTGCTCTCATGTTGCTATATATTTAATATATTAGGCAAAAGATCTAAAATGAACAAGCTTTCATACTTGTTATTAAAGATCTTTCAAAAAAAAAGGAAGGTTGGATTTTCATTCGTGCTTTCTTTGAATATCATTCTTGACACTCCTTGAATTAACTTGAAAAAGATTCCACCCGCACTTGATTTAAAAATTATCTTTGGAATCATATTCGATATGCACTCATTATAATTTGCTCTGAAATCATAATAATTGGCTCTGATCTATGCTCATTAATCTTGTTCTGACATTATTGCCTTAAGTAATATGATTCATATTCTTGCAATAATTCGACATGCATTGACTGAAAATTAGAGTACAATAAGGGAGAGAAATATCTAAGTTTAATTTATTACTTTGCGCTTAATGTTTCATTATTTTACAACCTTTTTGCTGTTGTCAAAAAGTGGGAGAAATATCTGAGTTAGAGTATATGCTCATAATGCTTTATATCTCATAATGCTTTTTGTATTTTCAATAGAATATAAATCAGCTTAGATTGAAATGTATTGATTGGGCTAAGCTGATTAAATCTAAAGCACTATCATGAAGTATGTTTTAAATATGCAAGTTTTCTACTTCATGCAATTTAGCTATGCATTGGTTCTAGAACACAATCTATTTTATATTGCATATACTCCAAGTTTTGTCATCATCAAAAAGAGGAAGATTGCTGACTCAAAGATTGATTTTAATGATCATAAAATCTTGAAGTATAATTACTAATGTTTGTATTGCAAGAAGAAAAATAATTTGCTTTGCAAGGAACATAGCAAGTTGGAAAATACAAGAAGGCCTCAAAAGCTCTCAAAAAAAGTTGGAAGAAAGCCATACTTCATTGGCTCAAGGTTCAAGTTCAAAGGATTCAAGTTGGAGGAGCAAATTCAAAGAAAAATTTAAAAGAACAGTCCTCGAGTCGACTCCTGGAAGTTCAGAGTCGACTCTGGCACTCTGGAGTTTCAAGGAACAGTGCTTGAATCGCCTCCTACTGTTCACGAGCCGACTCCAGCAGAAAACAGTTTTCAGCACTACAGTGCTCGAATCGACTCCTACTATTCACGAGCCGACTCCAGCTACAGTGCCGAGTTGACTCCTACTTCATTCGAGCCGTCTCTCTCAGTCAGGATAGAAAATAGTTTTCAGCGCTATAGTTCTCGAGCCGACTCCAGCTACAGCGCGAGCCGACTCTAGATACAGTGCCGAGCAGATGTTGGGTTTCCCAGTGCTCTAGGGCGCAGCGGAAGATACGAGATTATAAAATTTTCTTATAAAATTTGTTATATGAAACCCTAATAAGCCAAGATCACCTTAATAGTATAACCAAATAATGTAGAAAATATAATCTTGGTATAGAAGAATACCTATCATGCTATATCCAATATGTCTGAAGATGTTGATCGGTTATTTCAATTTCAAAAATAAACCACGCAATAGCACGTATCCTGTAGGATAGTGATTACGGGTGTCGGTCCACAGGGATTGGAGATAAGTTATTTTTTTCTAATTAAATAATTACTTCAAAGGGGATAAGCTAGAGTAAATGATAAAAACTAAGAATTAATATGGGTGTAGTAGTATGAATTATCTATGGAGAGAGGTGTTTTAGGGCTAGATTCCACCGATAGATTTATATCCGTGACGCTTTCAATGATTGAGTTGTATGTAAGACTTGATTGCTTCCGACTACAAGCCAAAGCAATCATTAAAAATTATGATTAATTCGCAGCATGAATCATCTAAGTCTAGCATAAACCATCTACTCTAACGATAAGCATGACCTGTCTAACCTAGCATGATGCATCTGATCATTAAATCATTAAACATGAAATCGATGTCCCATGAATATCTCCTCCAAACCACAGGTGTTGGATTCGATGAAATAGATCAATCTATGTAAAATATTTTATGCAAGATAAATGATTCACATAAATTGGATAAATCATAAGATCAATTGATATATTCTTCATCATGCAACCATCTTACAATACAAACTCAAATCAATAAAAATGAAACGAATACTCCTCTATGGCTTCATCAAACCCCTAAACCGAGGCTTAGCTGCTCATGGTGCTCGTCATCTCCATTGGTATGCTGAAGAACTCCTTTGCCATCCGCCTCAAACCCTCTCTTGGTTTTTTATTCTCTTTTCCTTCTTTTTTTTAATTCTTTCTCTTCACCGAAACAGAGCAAGCTCTGTTCTAGAACCGAGCTCTCCCCCCTCCCCCCTCCACCGAACGCCTCAGCCCCCTCCTTTTATAGCCGTCCGGCGCACGCGGAGAGAGGGAAGAAGGGATCACGGCAGCTGATTTCGGGGCATGGTGCCGGGATGCAGATCGTGGGAGAGGAGGAAGAGGGCCCGCGGGATCTGGTCGGTGATGGCGGAGAGAGGTGCCGACTGATGAAGTGGCGGAGGATCTGGTCGCTCCGGATGCGCCACGGGCGGAAGACAGGGCGACGATGCTGGGATTTCGACGCGGCTGGGTCGCTGATCTTGGAGGAGAAGACGCCGCACGCGGTTGATGGCGGAGGACCCGGGGACAACGACGACGTTGGGGCGTTCGGCTGGGACGAGCTCCTTTGATCGCGCGGGGGAGGATTGCATCGCGGGAGAGGAGGAAGAGGCGCCGTGGGATCTGGTTGGTGATGGCGGAGAGAGGTGGCCGACTGCGGGAGGAAGAAGATAAACAGTGGATTCCCAATTTTTTTTATTTTTTATTATTTATTTATTTATTTATTATGTATTATTTATTTTTTTTTAACACTGTTCACATGAACAGTGTTTTCACGAACACTGTTCATATGAACAGTGTTTTCGGCATTTTGGTTTTTTTTTTATAATTTTAACACTGTTCATATGAACAGTGTTTTAACTGGACACTGTTCATATGAACAGTGAATCGTGAATATTTAGTTATTATTATTATTATAAATTTTACATGAAGGCAAGTAATGAATTGGTTGGAAATTGGCTTTGGATTTGCGGTGGGTCATGATCGTTGAGTTGCTTGAACTTATTTTCGAGCCCAATGTCTTCCAAATTTAATTATTGCTAAACTGCTTCAGATCGAACTCGACCAGTTAAGACTAGAAACAAGACTATGACTTAATAAAAAGGGTTAATCAAACGTTTTCCTTAGCAAATTTAATTATAACTTTTGATCGAGCCAGGACCAAAACCTATTTAATTCTAACCTTAACTTCATCAGGTTACCAAACCGAATCAATACAATCTCCTCCTTATATATTTTTTTTTCTGTAGTTTTCATGAAAGATCGTAACCAAAAACATATTTCAAATTTATTTCAATGATTATTCAATTTTCTGGTAAAATATGTATTTATTAGTTTAAGAACATTGATAAGTGCTATGGAAAGATAACTAAATTATGAATTATTAAGCACTTATCACACCCCCAAACCTATATTTTGCTAGTCCTCGAGCAAAATTAAAAAAAAGAAAAGCTCTAACTCACTTTCGCAGGCATCGCGATTGCATTTACCATATGCAACAAGGCTTTAAACCCCTAAGTTACCCTAGTGGACGAGTTATAGTCTCGTGAGGGTTTCCAATGAAGATACCCACAAACTTCAATATTAAAATAAATCATTATTGTTATAAAATTTTTTTTTTTTTTTAAATCTAATTTAAGATACATAAATGATAAGAATTTTAAAGCACACACGGTTTTATTTACTAAGTCAGCCCAAATCCTAGGTCAAGATGCAATTCAAGTTGAAGTCATCAAGTTTCCATTAGGAAAGTTGTAAGACTCATTTATACTGGAGTGCTCGGTGAAATCTGGACTGTTCACAAGCTAAGGGTTTGGATCTCCAAAATGTTGCTAATACCAGTAGTTTCCAAGGATTAGTCGAAAGAACCTGCTCACTGATTCAAAATCATCTTATCTGCAGGATTTCGAGAGTTGTGGATGTTTACTTTAGTACCTCACGGGCTTTATCTGTAATATTCCAGTTTACTCGAATTTTTACAACGACGGCTTTCACACTATTGTTTTTTTCAAGGTCAATACAAAGTTGTTTTTTTTTTTTATAAAGACATATAAATTGTGCACTTTTACTCTTGTGGTGATTTCTCCGTGTAACGAGCAATCAGTCAACAACTCTCACACCAGTTGGCACAAGGTGTCAGGCATCAAGACTCCCCTACGGACTTATGCTCGGAGTTCTCATCACAAGCCCACTTGACCTTTGACAATAGGTAGCCCTTTTCGATGTTCCTGACTAAATCCATTATTATTGATGATTTTTTTTTTTGGATTAGATAAGTATGATTCATCAGGGTCCAAGGTTGCTACTATGCTATCAACATAATGTCGAGCCTAGACCTTAGAAGTGTCGGCCAGTGTGTAGTGAAATTCCGAAGTATTAATTAGCTTACAACTCCCTAAGAGAGACTTAATGAAAAGAACTTAAATTTGTATTACTTCCGACTAGTCATTGGGCTTTTTAGATTTTATATACCTTGTGTGTTTAGCATTCTCGCATTAATGTATAGAAATGAGGTTTTTTAAAAAAAAACTTTTTTTTAAATTTTATTATTATTATTATTATTTTATAAAAAATGAAAATGAATACATTTTTTTTAAAAGATATTTTTATTTTTTTATTTCTTTTGATAAACCTGACATTATGAAGTGAAAACGAATGCAAGAGATGCAAACAAAACAAAAAATGATTAAAAATACTTAAAAATACCCCCAAACCTAAACCTAACATTGTCCTCAATGTTAAACAAAACTAAAAGAATTGGGTTGCCTCCCAACAAGCGCTAAGTTTATTGTCTTCAGCCAGACACAGTGAGGTAGTTTTTGCATCTCCTTCTATGAGTTCATCTATTTTGTCTATCATAAAACACTCAACTTTCTCCGCGGGTTGGTCGTCCGCATTGAACACATTTAATTTTACCTTCATGTTCCCAAATGATATGTTCATTATCCCTGTTCTACAATTGATGCATGCATTGGCTGTTGCTAAAAAGGGGCGCCCAAGGATCACGGGGATTTGTTTCTTAGGATTAGGTTCATGTTCCATATCAAGGACGATGAAATCTACTGGAAAATAGAATTTGTCTATCTTGACAAGAACATCTTCAATTATCCCACGTGGTGTTTTTACAGATCGATCAGCCAATTGAAGGGATACCGAGGTTGGTTTTAACTCACCTAACCCAAGTTTCTCATAAACTAAGTAAGGTAAAAGGTTGACACTTGTCCCTAGATCTAAGAGTGCTCGATCAATGAAATTATTTTCTAAGACACAGGAGATGGTGGGAGCACCAGGATCTTTGAATTTCGGAGGGATGTTGTGTTGGAGAATAGAACTCACTTGCTCAGTTAGGAAGACCTTTTTAGGCACATGTGTCCTAGATTTTTGCTTTTGGGTACAAAGGTCTTTGAGAAATTTGGCATAGGAGGGAACTTGTCTAATAGCATCAAGGAGTGGGAGGTTGATTTTAACTTGTTTGAAAACCTCCATCATCTCCTCTAGTGAAGTTCCCTTTTTGCCAAAGGGAGAGGGTGAATTAAGAGCTTCAGGAAATGGGACTTTTGGAATGTGAGATGGTGGACTAGCTGAAGAAGAAGAAGGTTTTGGATTTTCATGTGATACATTTCTCTCCTCCTCTTTACCTTCCTTATTATTACCCTCCCCAATCTTATTATCTAGTATACGTCCACTCCTTAGGGTAGTCAGAGCATTGGCTTGTTCATGATGAATTGTATTTAGTTGATTTTCTTGAGCCATGTATTGTCCCCTAGGATTACTCACTGGCTGGCTTGAAAGCTTTCCTTCCTCTCGCTTGTTCAGTGCATTAGCTAGTTGTCCCATTTGGGATTCTAGCTTGGCGATAGATTGCATGTGAGAGTGCACCAATTATGTAATAGTTTCCAAACTTTGAAGGGAGGTCAACACTTTCTCCTCAAAGGCTGTGTTTCTATGGGGTGGAGGAGGAGTGTGTTGAAATTGAGTCGAGGGACGGTAGGGATGAATATTAAGTGGGGTTTGAAAATTCTGAGGGTGTTGAACATTTTGGGAGTAGGGTTGGGCAGTATTCGAAGCTTGCTGCTTCCAAGAGAAATTCAGATGGTTGCGCCATCCCGGGTTGTAAGGGGTAGAATATGGATCATTACTCGGTCGGGATTGCGTTTGGCAGCATTTACTTGTTCTTGCACAAATTCAGGGAATTGTGCTACCGAAGGGTACTCAAAAACAGTATGAGACGGACTAGAACAGAGAGCACACACTTGTGCTTGGGAAAAGTTTGGGAGCTGGTCTCTAGACATTAGCTGGTCCAACTTGCGGGATAGTGCATCTACTTTGTCAGATAGACCTATGGACTGGCTAACTTCATATATGGTTCCTTTTCTTTGAGAATTCGGGGGTGCTTGATGAGCGGAGGAGGCATGGTGGAGGAAATTTTCATTAAGGTTTTCAAACATCTGCCATGCCTCATGCTCACTCTTAAGCATGAAAGTTCCCCCACACGAAGCATCAACCATCTGACGGTTTCGTTCGGACAACCCGTCATAAAAGCATTGTACTAATTGCCACTTGGGTATTTGATGATGGGGGCATTTTCGTAGTAAATCTCTAAATTTCTCCCAGGTTTCATGAAATTCTTCCCCATCAGATTGGGAGAAGCTTGTGATCGCTCACCTAAATTGGTTCGTTCTTCCTATGGAAAAATATTTTTTTAGAAATTCATGTTGCATTTGGGCCCATGAAAGAATGGAATTAGCTTCTAATGAATGGAGCCATTGTTTTGCTCTATCCTTAAGGGAAAAAGGAAACAACCTAAGTTTCAGAGCATCATCAGTGAAGTTCTGAATTTTGACAGTAGTGCAGATCTCAAGGAACTCATCCAAATGTTTGTATGGGTCTTCATTGTTGAGTCCATAAAAAGAGGAAAGTATTTGGATGACACTAGACTTAATCTCAAACTGTACATCGGCAGTGGTATCAGGTAGTCGAATACAAGATGGAGAGGTATAAATGGAAGGAGTAAAGTACTCCTTTAACAGTTTGGGTTGTTCTTCAGCCATCTCGACAGGTGGGGCAGATCCTATGGTCTATAGGTACGGATTTCGGCTCGAAGGGCCCTAATAGAATGCTCTATTTTAGAATCAAAAGATACTAATTCAGGAGATCTGGAACAACACCCTAGCATACACTAATACCTTTCTGATCAATCAAGTACAGTCAAGCATGCACTAAAAGAAAAACACATCAAGTCCTTGTGTTTGCCCTAAAATCACTAGACAGCTCCTAACTAGTTTGAAGAGGGCACCTAAGCCTCCAATCCGATCTAATGACTGAGTTGACCAGGTAAGCTCCCAGGTAAGTGGGGGGGTCACGATGCGTTGCAAAGGTTCCACTTAAAAACTACTTGCCTCGAACAGATGAACTGTCTCCCTTAAAGGGACAAAGCTTGCCTAGACATCAACTAAGCTATAGAGCGAAATTGGTGCAACTTTCGGTGATTTTCGTCCTATTGAGCTCGAATGTCCCTAGGAGCTAACGTCTAATTGATTTTAATTAAAGTGACACTATGTGAGATTGAGTTCACCTAAGTTGGGCAAGAATCCGGTGATGAAATCCGGCTCTTATCTTGTTGGGGTGATTGCCCTTACTATATGCGGATTAATTTGTGTATGTGTATCAAGCATGCATTCACATTTTTGCTGAAATTAAAATCAAACAATCACCACAAAATTTTAAGCTAATAATTAATTTAAATATGAAAGGCTTAGAGGTTACCAAAGGAAATTTTTCCAGCAATTTAAAATTTTTTAAGCAAACCTCTAAAGCATTCCTTTTTGATAGCCCAGATCTCCTCTTCGATTCCTGATCAAATAAGACTGAAAGAAAAATTAAAAAAAAATTAGTAGAAGAGAAGAAGGAGATAAAAAAGTAACAATAATAGAAAATAATTTTTTATTTTATTTTAGATATATATATATTTTTTTTGAAAGTTTTTTTTTAATTAATTAATTTTTTTTAATGATAGGAAAAATAACTATGCTAGCAATCTCCGGCAACGACGCCAAAAATTGATCGGTTATTTCAATTTCAAAAACAAACCACGCAATAGCACGTATCCTATAGGATAGTGATTACGGGTGTCGGTCCACAGGGATTGGAGACAAGTTATTTTTTTCTAATTAAATAATTACTTCAAAGGGGATAAGCTAGAGTAAATGATAAAAACTAAGAATTAATATGGGTGTAGTAGTATGAATTATCTATGGAGAGAGGTGTTTTAGGGCTAGATTCCACCGATAGATTTATATCCGTGATGCTTTCAATGATTGAGTTGTATGTAAGACTTGATTGCTTCCGACTACAACCCAAAGCAATCATTAAAAATTATGATTAATTCGCAGCATGAATCATCTAAGTCTAGCACAAACCATCTACTCTAACGATAAGCATGACCTGTCTAACCTAGCATGATGCATCTGATCATTAAATCATTAAACATGAAATCGATGTCACATAATATCTCCTCCAAACCACAGGTGTTGGATTCGATGAAATAGATCAATCTATGTAAAATATTTTATGCAAGATAAATGATTCACATAAATTGGATAAATCATAAGATCAATTGATAAATTCTTCATCATGCAACCATCTTACAATACAAACTCAAATCAATAAAAATGAAACGAATACTCCTCTATGGCTTCATCAAACCCCTAAACCGAGGCTTAGCTGCTCATGGTGCTCGTCATCTCCATTGGTATGCTGAAGAACTCCTGCCATCCGCCTCAAACCCTCTCTTGGTTTTTTATTCTCTTTTCCTTCTTTTTTTTATTTCTTTCTCTTCACCGAAACAGAGCAAGCTCTGTTCTAGAACCGAGCTCTCCCCCCTCCCCCCTCCACCGAACGCCTCAGCCCCCTCCTTTTATAGCTGTCCGGCGCACGCAGAGAGAGGGAAGAAGGGATCACGGCGGCTGATTTCGGGGCGTGGTGCCGGGATGCAGATCGCGGGAGAGGAGGAAGAGGGGCCGCGGGATCTGGTCGGTGATGGCGGAGAGAGGTGCCGACTGATGAAGTGGCGGAGGATCTGGTCGCTCCGGATGCGCCACGGGCGGAAGACAGGGCGACGATGCTGGGATTTCGACGCGGCTGGGTCGCTGATCTTGGAGGAGAAGACGCCGCACGCGGTTGATGGCGGAGGACCCGGGGACAACGACGACATTGGGGCGTTCGGCTGGGACGAGCTCCTTTGATCGCGCGGGGGAGGATTGCATTGCGGGAGAGGAGGAAGAGGCGCCGCAGGATCTGGTCGGTGATGGTGGAGAGAGGTGGCCGACTGCGGGAGGAAGAAGATAAACAGTGGATTCCCAATTTTTTTATTTTTTATTTTTTATTTATTTATTTATTTATTTATTATGTATTATTTATTTTTTTTTCTAACACTGTTCACATGAACAGTGTTTTCACGAACACTGTTCATATGAACAGTGTTTTCGGCATTTTGGTTTTTTTTTTTTTAATTTTAACACTGTTCATATGAATAGTGTTTTAACTGGACACTGTTCATATGAACAGTGAATCGTGAATATTTAGTTATTATTATTATTATAAATTTTACATGAAGGCAGGTAATGAATTGGTTGGAAATTGGCTTTGGATTTGCGGTGGGTCATGATCGTTGAGTTGCTTGAACTTGTTTTCGAGCCCAATGTCTTCCAAATTTAATTATTGCTTAACTGCTTCAGATCGAACTCGACCAGTTAAGACTAGAAACAAGACCATGACTTAATAAAAAGGATTAATCAAATGTTTTCCTTAGCAAATTTAATTATAACTTTTGATCGAGCCAGGACCAAAACCTATTTAATTCTAACCTTAACTTCATCAGGTTACCAAACCGAATCAACACAATCTCCTCCTTATATGTTTTTTTTTCTGTAGTTTTCATGAAAGATCGTAACCAAAAACATATTTCAAATTTATTTCAATGATTATTCAATTTTCTGGTAAAATATGTATTTATTAGTTTAAGAACATTGATAAGTGCATGGAAAGATAACTAAATTTTGAATTATTAAGCACTTATCAGATGTCCTAAGGTGCCCAAATGTTCACCCTCCAATGTTGATCCACACAGAAATGGGTTTAAGACTCTAGCATCACTAAAACTTGATTCTAGTTGTTCAATCCTTCCAAAGGATTTAATTGGCTGATTTTCCTTCGCTACCTTCTTCCTTTCTACCTTTAAAACATTCTTAGTCTTTTTGTCCTAAAGAAGACCCTCTTGTCTTGGGTTAGGACAAAAGAGAGAGGCTTGTAAGAAAGAAGGGATAAGGGAGAGAGAAGGAGAGGCTTTTTCTCGGATGATTTTTTAGAACCCCGGGGCGCCTCCTTATTTATAAGAGATGGAGGGATGCATCACAAAGGGATACATCCCATCCACATGCCTCATCATGATGAGGCGTGTGCCAAGAGGGGCATCCCATCATGATGGGGTGCTAAGGAGAAGGGTGTATCAAGCTTTAGAAAAAGCTGTATCTAATGATACGCTTCTTTCTCACGTCTCCCTCTTAAATCCTGATGATCCAAGGGCCCAAATGCAGGGAACCAAAGCCAATGGTCCAGATCTAGGCGCCATCTAATGGTCCAGATCAAGGCATCACCATCCAGGGTGCCATCCAATGGTCCAGAAGCAAGATGCCATCACCAATGGTCCAGATTCAGGCGCTGACCAATGGTCCAGATCTTTCATCCAAAGAGTCATCCAGTGGTCCAGATTCAGGCGCTGACCAATGGTCCAGATCTTTTATCCAGGGAGGCATCCAGTGGTCCAGATTCAGGCGCTGATCAATGGTCCAGATCTTTCATCCAGGAAGCCATCCAGTGGTCCAGAATAAGGCGCCCATCAGTGGACTAGATCCTTCATCCAGGAAGCCATCCAGTGGTCCAGATGAAGGCGCCAACCAGTGGACCAGATCCTTCATCCAGGAAACCATCCAATGGTCCAGAAGTGAAGGCCCTATCAAACCCAATCCAATTGGGTTTAACCAACTTAAAGAAAACATTAAACCTAATCAAATCGTGTCTAATTAAATCCAAATGGGTTCCAACTCTTGGCTAACCCATATTAGGTCATGATCTAATCATATTAGATCAACCTAATATAAGAATCAGATTCGAATTTAATTTGAATCAGGAGCTAGGGTTTGCAACACGTGCTAGCATGTTCATCTTGCAAACCTGATCTAATCCAATTAGACCCTTGATTAATTTCCTTGTGTGTGACCTATTAGGTTCCTTATCTTAGCCAGCAGTAGGTGCAGGTGCAAGTTGACCTAACCTGATTAGAATACCTCTAATCCAATTGAGGTCCAATTTAATGCCAAACCTGACTTAGCAATCAGAACCTTTCTGATGCTTTGATCTAATCAAACTCTTTGATCCGATCAACCCACAAGACAAGATTGACGTCTAGTAACATATCATGTCTACCCGAAAGATGAGGAATGTATTGGACAAATCCAAACATATCCTTCAGTGGCAAGTTATCATGCAATTCAATCCCTCAATCATATTACATCCTGAATAAGTGCATGAGTATGGATCAATATCAAACTCAATCACTTATTCATGTCTCTCTCAATCTTTTATATGATAATTCAAACAATGAAATATTAGAAACTCTTTCTAATTTTCATTTTGCTTTGATCAAAGGCTTCTTGAATCATCATAAGATTAGAGTAAGTAGAATGTTACCTTCTCTTACTAGAAGTGACTGATTCCTTGTTGACCTACTCACAATCTTCGTACAAAATCTACCATATCCAGAATACCCCGTACACAACGCAATGTCGTGAATGAGGGTAAACCAAAACAAAGGTTCAAGTGAACAAGGTACCATGGTGATCTCAGGTCTAAGGATCACTTGCACAACTCCCACTATGAGAACCATCTTTTGACAATTAAGTAAGAATCCATAAGATGTTCTCATGGCTGGTCATTTCAGTGAACTCATTCCTCTAATGAGCACCCACATTTTTGTATTAGTGTCTCACATAAGTGATTGTGAGATCAATCACCCTCTACATCGAGCATATATAAGATGTGCCAGTCTTTCCGGTAATATTGATCCCCGACTCAATATACCAATTTGACTGAAAATATTCTAAATTAGGATTTTAGGATTTTAGGTCTCACTAGTATGATCTCATCATAACCCTAAAACCAATGTCCTAATTTATGGGGTTTATCATCCAACAATAAAATAGATAAGCAGCAAATGATGAAACACAATGCCTTTATTGATATATATCAAGTGTCAAAGTACATGATTTGGAGGATTACAAAGAGAAACCCATCAAATGATTGGCTTATAGGGCATCTACTCTTTCAATCTCCCACTTGCACTAAAGCCAATCGCTCTTATATTTTAACCCCATACAATCGAGGTGATGATTGAATTGCTGCTGTAGTAGAGCTTTAGTAAATGGGTCTGCTATATTGTTCTTTGTGTCTACTTGTTCAATCTTGACGTCTTATCTTTCGATTATCTCTCGAATAAGGTGGAAGCGTCTCAAAATGTGCTTGGATCTATGATGAGATCTTGGTTCCTTAGCCTGTGCAACAGCTCCAGTGTTATCGCAATAAACTGGGACTGGTCCGGCAATCTCAGAAACTACACCCAGCTCTGTGATGAACTTCTTCATCCAGACTGCTTCCTTAGCAGCTTCACTAACAGCTATGTATTCTGCCTCAGTAATTGAGTCAGCTATAGTTTGCTGTTTGGAACTCTTCCAACTCACAGCTTCACCATTCAAAGTAAAGATATATCCAGAGATTGACTTGCTATCATCTGGATCAGATTGAAAACTAGAATCTGAATAGCCTTCTAGTTTCAATTTTGATCCTCCATAAATCAGAAAAATATCTCTAGTCCTTCTCAAGTATTTGAGAATGCTTTTCACAATTTTTCAATGATCCTCCCCGGGATCTGCCTGAAATCTACTTACCATGCCCAAGACATAAGCTACATCAGGCCTGGTACATAGCATAGCATTCATGATCGATCCTACTGCCGAATCATAGGAAATAGAACTCATTCTATTCCTCTCTTCAGATGTCTTAGGAGACATCTTCCTAGAGAGTTGTATGCCATGTCCTATGGGTAAGAAACCTTTCTTACTTCCATCCATGCTGAACCTCTTCAGCACATTATCTACGTACCTAGACTGGGACAAACCTAGCATCCTTTTAGATTTATCTCTATAGATCCTTATACCAAGTATATAGGATGCTTCACCCAAGTCTTTCATGAAAAATTTCTTTGATAGCCAAGTTGTTGCCCAGTAGATACAACCCAAGAGGGGGGGTGAATTGGGTCTTTTAAATCTTTTAACCTACTTCTGAAAGTTTTTGATTAATTATGCTAAGTTGTATAGATGTACAGTGAAAGTTAAACTTAGCAACAGTTTGATGTATAGATTGTGACTTGATTGAATATGCTTGCAACTAAAGAATTTGCGGATAATAGTTAAGCAAGCTATTTATCTAAGTGAGTAAGTGTGTAAGTTAGACAATGACAAGAAGCATTACAAACACAACAAACATATAGTGGTTCGGTGCACCCCAGCACCTACATCCACTCCCCAAGACCTCTTGGGAATTTCACTATAATCCTACAGATTACAGCCGGTTGTTTTACAAGCTCACAACCCAACTTGTTGTTTTACGAGCGCACAACGAACTCGGTCGGTTTTCCCAGGCTCACCGACTAGAACCACCCCGATTGTTTTCCCGGGATCACAATCGAACCCTTACACGTTGGTTTTACCCTCGGCTCACCAACAAACCTAACACCGTTGGTTTTCCCTTTGGCTCACCAACAAACCTTAACCCCTTGATTCAATCCCTTGATTGAATCAAGTTACAAGATATTAAAATAAAGGTTTAAAACAAATCAAAGCTTCTTAAATAAGCAAATATAACAATATAAACAAATAGAGTAAAGAGAAGCCTTCAAACGAGTTTTGAAGATGAAGGAGCTCGGCTTCTTCTTTACTTGACCCTCTTCTGATTTTCAAGAAGTAGAGGATCTCCAAGGCAGCACACGGATGGAGAGGAAGCTTTGGGATTCACTTGGATGCTCTTCTTCTCTCTATTTTACTTTGAATGGCCCTTTTGTGCATATGGGAGATTTCCCAAGTAATCTCTTTGAAATCTCTTTCCTAAATGTTCTCTCCCACTTCCATACCTTCTCCTCTAGCTCTCCTCTTGTTTTTATAGCTTTAGATGACGTGGAAACAAGAATCTAGCCGTTAGAGACAAAAATAGAGCCGTTGGACATAGTCTGCACCTCCTGACAATATTACCGTTGGGATCGGAGTCGACTCGCGCGATCAGGAGTCGACTCGCCTATTGCAGGAGTCGACTCGTGCTTCACTGGAGACGACTCGACCACTGTTCCAAATTTGAATTAAAGTGCATGCCTTTTCCTCGGGTCGACTCGGACCAAACTGGAGTCGACTCACCAATAGCTGGAGACGACTCGGCCACTTGGGGGTCGGCTCATTCTCAGGAATCCAGAGGACATACTTTCTGATTTTCTTCCTCGAGTCGACTCGGATTTTCTTCGAGTCGACTCGGCTCTCAGAGCCCGCAAACTGATCCTCTGTATTTTGGCTCGTCTGGTCTTGGAGTCGACTCGAACTGTTCCGGAGTCGACTCGGCTCTCAGTTTCCGAAACACAGCCTTCTGCCATTTTGGTGTAGCGCTGCCTTGGAGTCGACTCGAGCTGTCTGGGAGTCGACTCGGATCTCAGAGTCCGAAAAACTGCTCTCTGATTTTTTTCTTTGTGTACCACTGAGAGTCGACTCTCACTTTCTTTGGAGTCGACCAGCCAACCATCGGAGTCGACTCGCATTCCACAGGAGTCGACTCGAATCTCAGGGTCGAAAATCGCTCTCTGACTTTTGCCTTGTTTTTCTTAGGAATTGACTTGCCAGTTATTGGAGTCGACTCGTTCTACTCTGGAGTCGACTCGAAGACTATTCTTTTGAATTTTTCTTTGAATTTGCTCCTCCAATTTGAGTCCTTTGAACTTGAAACTTGGGCCAATAAATTGTAGCTTTCTTCCAACTTGCTATGTTCCTTGCAAGATAAGTATCTTTCTCCTTGCAACACAAACATTAGTATTTATACTTCAAGGTTTTGTGATCATCAAAATCAATCTTTAAATCAATCTTTGGGTCATCAGTCTCCCCCTTTTTGATGATGACAAAACTTGGAGTATATGCAATATAAAATATATTGTGTTCTAGAAGTAATGCATAGCTAAGTTGCATGAAGTAGAAAACATATTTAAAAAAAAACTTCATGATAATGCTTTAGATTTAATCAGTTTAATCAGCTGATTTGTATCCAGTTCAAAACATAAAGCATTATGAGCATATACTTAGATATTTCTCCCCCTTTTTGACAACATCAAAAAGATAGTGAAACATTAAGCACAAAGATAAGAATCCTCAAATATTTCTTTTCCTTATTGTACTCTGATTTGCATGTCAAATTATTGCAAGGCAATAATATTAGAATCAGATTAATGAGCATAGATCAGAGCCAATTAAGATAAGTTCAGAGCAGAACACATCGAATGTGATTCCAAGAAGTTTTCTAATTTGATACCACAGATAGTTTTCTAATCAAGTGTAGGTGGAATCTTTCTTAAGTTAATTCAAGAAGTACCACAAATGATATTCAAGGAAAACACGAATGGAAATCTAACCTCTCTTCAATGATAAATATGAAAGCTTGTTCATTTAAGACCTTTTGCCCAATCTATTAAGTATTTTATTAACATGAGAGCAATTTAATTGATTTTCAGAGTAAAAGATCACAACTTATATATATCATCATGTTGGATCATTAATTCTTAATGACTTCAAAGTTCTTTTATGATAATAAGAGCATTGGGGCACAAATACCAAGATATGAATTCATGCAATTTTTTTGATACATCTTAGAGCTCTTTTAAAGACTTTCTTTTATTTCTTTAGAAAATAAGCACAATTTGATACATAAAATACTGAATTGGCACAAAATTGAAGTTCTAAAGAGCAAGCCAATTAGAACTCATTAGTGAAGTTCAAAAATAGATTTTCTAAGAGATACTCAAGAAAATTTAACACATTATTCTCCCCCTTTTTCATTAAATTAGAGGCTCTTAAGATTTGCAATTTGGTTCATGAGTGATGCCATACTAACCAACTAACACGCCTCAATGGTGTATCATAAAGATTTTCAGATGATACATATTGGAGAGTATTAGGATCACTTTTCATTAAGTATTCTTTCCCTCTCCTTTAGTTATAGATTTATGCGATTAAGTTCCATAAGACCTCTCCTTCTGAAATTTTCTTTCTCCCCCTCAATTGATCATTCCATTTAAGAGTTTAGAATTTGAAGATAATGTTCAATAAAATTGTCAATCTCAAAAATATATTTTCTATAAGTTTCAGCTTATTTTCATAAGACTCAAGGTTTGAGATAAGACAACCTTTATAGAACTCATCTCAAGGTATAAACTTATAATTAAAGCAAGTATTGCAATATAAGGAGGTTCATCAAAATCAATCTATAAAAATCAAGGTATGCTTCAAATTAAAGTAATTTTTGGAAGATACTGAATATCTAAAGCTCCCCCTCAAAAGATGCATTCCTCTTTAATCATTCTTTCTCATGATATCGAGAATGTAGAGTGATCTAGAATTATTCAAAAATTTATAGTAATCACTCTTTCTAATCCTTTAAGAACAAGTTATGCTTTCTCCTAATCTTAGAGAAAATGTATAGAAATATTAATCAGAAAATGATTCATTTGAAGCTCAAATTCTTTTAAAAGCATTTACATTTTCTTTCTTTTAAGAATCATTTGAGTGAGCTGAAATATTTCTAGACTTAAGATCATTCACTCTCTTAATAATATATATATATATATATATATATATATTGATGGAAGTCTTTAATAATGTAGGAGAGAAAACATATAGATGATCATTGAAGTATATCTATTTATAGAACTCAATTTCTTAATTATAGTTTTTCTGCAATGTATACATGAAGCACAATAAATCTTTTTAATATCAAAATAAACTCATATATTTAAAAATATTTGTTTGCAATTAAGATCATTGAAAGACACATCATTTAGACCAATATTAGTATACTTTGAAGATAAGAAATGCTATGTTTCGGATGCGTATCGGAGCAATCAACCAAGGCATCAAAATTAATTCTGTTTTTCTTAAATTAAGATTTTATTTAGAAATCATATTGAGTTTAAGCTTTTATACAAAATCAGATTCTGAATTTCATAAAGATTTTCAATAGAGGCTTTCAAAGTCATAATTTGAGATATGGATCTTCCACATTGTAGCTCATCTTAAATCATTATGATTGAAGACACATATTTCACACATATAAGAGGATATTCAGAATATTTGTATTTATGTTTAGCACATTATATACCAAAGTTAAGAAAGTTGAAGGATAGAACAAACTCAATTCATTTTGCCTAAATAGAAATATCCTTCTCTTCTCCTTTCAGATTTTAACGATGATTGTGAATGACAAATCTGAAATTTTTTTTTAATAATACAAAAAAAATTTTATATAGTATTCCAAATATTCAATCAAATTATCCAAGCATGAAGCATTGTAAAATATTGAGAACCCATAAATCAAGACATCATACCATATGCACACTATATTAAGTGTTAAGTCATGCATTAAAATAATAAGAACAAGCATGTCAAGGATCAAAATCAATTCTTTTCAAATAAACTCCCCCTATTTAAATATTATCTTGCAATGATTTCATCCTTAAAGTGTGTTTTCAAGTGATCAAAAATTTGACTTGATTCTTCTTATATACTTTCATTAACTTTATCTTTCATCTTTACTTTCTTATGCTCTATACTCTATTTGCTCCCTATCCGATGGAGTTGGGAAGGGGCACGAGGTACTACCACTAGCCTCCCTCTTGTGCCGTCCCTAATATGTCCTACACCGAATAGTTGGGTCAAATAGTGCCGGGTACTACCACTAGCCTCCCCATTGGCACCATCCCTATGATGAGCAATATAGAAAGGTTAAAATATTTACTTCAAACTCTCCCTGTTTAAGTGTAATTAATTATGGATTTTATCCCTTTCACAAGTCAAATATATTATGCTTGTTTTGCTTTTCCTTAAGATGAAGTATTTGCCTTTACTTAGATTTTACTTCTCTTGAATAATATCCATTTTCTTTTCTTTATCTCTCTCTCTCTTTTTGTTATTCTCAAGTAATTTACATGAAAGAGCAGAATAAAGAATTAATCTTATGTATCATATATATGTATATCATGCAAACAACATTTTCATTATGCTCATCGATTCATAACTTCTCACAAGTTATTTTACATCCAAAATTTTAAGCATATACTTGTGTATTTCATGGTTATGATATAGGCTAAGAAATCATTTAGTTTGGGCAAACCATGAAACAGTTTCTAAAAGTATAAGTCAGTCAATACACATATAGACATGATATCAAAAATTAATAATTAAAGAATTTAATCATGCCATCATAAGATTTAAGTTATTGACTTTGCTCAATTAATTTGTGAGAAAGGTATCTAAAATTACCTATTCATTATATATATTCTTCAAGCCAAACTAGATTTCTTATGTGTGAACTTTTGGCTGAAGAAGATCCTCTCTCTTGTTTGCATGTGAATGTTTATTGTATCTTATGTGGAGGTGTCCTTCAAGTTGAAATCACTCATTTTCTTGCTCAAGGATTCTGCATTATTAACAAACTCCTTTTTTTTCTTGAAAGAAAGTCTTTAGTTTCTTTAAGATACAAACCATTCATCCAACATATTTCTAACTAGATGACTCAATATAAGATAAAACAATAGTTGATTATTGAGTCACTATACTCAAGAGATTGCCTAAATATAAGTAAGTACATATCACTTGAACTAAAGAGATAGTTTCATTAGCCAAGATAGTTCAAGGATAAGCATGTGAGTCAATAGAAAGATTTATCAAGGTCAAATTAATTTCTTATTTCCAAAATCAATTTAGTTTAGATTCTATTTGCTTAAGATAATTATTAATAAGACATGTTAGCTAAGTTTTAATCAACTTTATCTTAAACAGTTATTTCTATCAAAATTCTGATTATGATTTATTTATTATCAATAAAATATGATTCATTAAAGTTAGATTGAAGTCTTGCACAAGATCACATAATGAGCATACAATCTGGTCTACTAGTTGTATGCTAAAATAATTATTCTATCATGCTTCAATACAGCTTTAAAATAATAGATCTACTTTGCTCATCCTTTTCAAATTCTACAAGATGGGGTCATAGATATACCTTCTTCATGCCAATCTTCTATAAGAGTTTTCTTGTGGACTAACGTTGGTCAATGAAGATCCCCTTTCTTGTTTGTCTTAATTTGGAGTTTGAGAGAAGATGTTAATTCATTCATCATACATATTTCAAACTCACCTTACATGAACTTAGTAAAATCTTCATATAACTCTTCATTAGTGTGGAGTGATTGATTAAAACCCCATTTGATTTTGATGAGCTCAAAGCATTTGAGTATATCTTTTAATTACTAATGAATTCAATTGAGTATTTCAGTGAAAATCCTGTCTAAGTGTCCCAAGACTTGGTTCATAATTGTTGGATAAGTTAAGGAGTCTGTTTGAACCAATGTCTGAGACTCGAGTCGACTCCCGAGTATCACGAGTCGACTCCAAGCGTATCAAGTTCACTGGCACGAGCTCGAGTCGACTCTAGATGAGTACGAGTCGACTCCGACTAAGAACAGACAGAAGAACAGAAAGGATCAACTCAGAACCTGTCAACGAGTCGACTCCTGAAGTGCGCGAGTCGACTCCAATGTTCACCAAGTCGACTCCAGGGAAGTAAGAGTCGACTCCAAGCAGTCACAGGCAGAAAAGTCAGAGAGCAGTTTTCGGGTCTGAGATTCGAGTCGACTCCAGTGGAATGCGAGTCGACTCCGATGGTTGACAGGTCGACTCCAAAGAAAGCAAGAGTCGACTCTCAACGGTACACAAAGAAAGTCAGAGACCATTTTATGGACTCTGAGATTCGAGTCGACTCCCGCAATACGCGAGTCGACTCCAAGACACCGCGACCCCAAGACAGACAGAAAACCAAGTTACTGCCTCTGAGATTCGAGTCGACTCCCAGACAGCTCGAGTCGACTCCAAGACAGCTTCACGTCAAAAGGCAGAAGACCATCTTTCGGAAACTGAGAGCCGAGTCGACTCCAAGGAAGTTCGAGTCGACTCCAAGACTGGACGAGCCAAAAGACAGAGGATCGGGAGTTCGGGCTCTGAGATTCGAGTCGACTCCCAGGACAGTCGAGTCGACTCGAGTGGACAAAATTCAAAATTGGATCCACGGACTTCAGTGGATGAGCCGACTCCAAAATTGCCAAGTCAGCTCCAGAAGTTGACGAGTCGACTCCAGGTCAAGACGAGTCGACTCCCAGTCGTGAAGGCAACTTTAATTCAAATTTGGAACAGTTGCCGAGTCGACTCCGAAAAAGCTTGAGTCGACTCCCGCTACAGCCGAGTCGACTCCTGATCGCGCGAGTCGACTCCAACCCACCAACGGTCATATTGTCAGGCTGCGCAGAGTGTTCAGAACGGGCAGAAAAAGCACTCTAACGGCTAGTTTCCGTGGGGGTTGGCTTAAATAGCCACAGAGGACTGTAGCAAGAGAGAGAACAACTATTTCACTCCAACTAATCAAGCATTCAAGCTCTGCAACGTGCTCTTTAACGAAAAAGAGGAAGATCTGCATTTACTGCTTCCAACTACATCTTCCCAGCAATTAAAGCCTCCTTCTCCTGCATTCAAGTCGACTACTCTTTCAAGAGGAGACCAGAAGTTTAAGAAGCCATTCCTCATCTCCAATCTAAAAGCGTTTGAGGCTTCTTAACTTCATTTATTGTTCATATTGTTTTCATCTGCTTTTTGAGAAGCTCATTTTCTGTTTTCTTTCTACAACTTGTATTTACTTGGTTCAATCGGGGATTGAATCAAGGGGATTGAGGTTGGTTGGTGAGCCGAGTTAAAACCAACGTGTGTAAGGGTTCGATTGTGATCCCGGGAAAACAATCGGGGGTGGTTCTAGTCGGTGAGCCTGGAAAAACCGACCGAGTTCGTTGTGAGCTCGTAAAACAACAAGTTTGGTTGTGAGCTTGGAAAACAACCGGCTGTAATCCAAGGGGATTATAGTGAATTCCCAAGTGAGACTTGGGGAGTGGACGTAGGAGCAAGGGTTAGCTCCGAACCACTATAAAACTTGTGTTTGTGATTGATTGTCTCTCCTTCTTCTCATTTCATATTACTCACAGCACATAGTAATTAATTAAATAACTTGCAATAGTTTTTAATTAATCATCCATAACGTTTTAAATTATCTAAATTATTTTAAAACCCAATTCACCCCCCCTCTTGGGTTGTCTATCTGGGCAACAAGTGGTATCAGAGCCTAAACTCTTCCACCCAAGAGTAAAAGATCGAAATGACAACCCCATTTGGATCTTCCCATATTGAGGGTCAGTCCACCCAAAGACCCCCATTCTTTAATGGGTCTGACTACTCATACTGGAAGGCTAGGATGAGAATATTCATCCAAGCCCAAGACTATGAGATGTGGACTATTGTAGTAAATGGGCCATACATCCCATCCATATATGTAGATGGTGTCAAGGTACCCAAACTAGAAACGGATTGGGATGAACATGACATGAGGAAGGCACAACTAAACTCTAAAGCTATGAATGTGTTTTATTGTGCCTTAGATAGAAATGAATTCAATAGGGTCTCTACTTGCAACTCTGCAAAAGAGATTTGGGATAGACTTGAAGTGACCCATGAGGGCACAAATCAAGTTAAAGAATCCAAAATAAATATACTGGTTCATAAGTATGAACTATTTAGAATGGATTCTAATGAGACAATCACTAGCATGTTCACTAGGTTTACAGACATTGTCAATGGCCTAAAAAGCCTTGGCAAGAGCTATACTAACAGTGATCTTGTCAGGAAAATCCTTCGGTGTCTACCTAGGTCGTGGGAAGCTAAAGTGACGGCAATCCAAGAAGCCAAGGACTTGAACAAGTTACCACTAGAGGAGCTTCTTGGATCCCTAATGACGCACGAGCTAACCATGAAGCAACACAACGAGGAAGAGTC
This sequence comes from Phoenix dactylifera, assembly GCF_009389715.1. Taxonomy (NCBI): domain Eukaryota; kingdom Viridiplantae; phylum Streptophyta; class Magnoliopsida; order Arecales; family Arecaceae; genus Phoenix; species Phoenix dactylifera. The sequence continues at coordinate 48,425 of NW_024069231.1, forward strand.
CTCCCATAAGAAAAAGGTAATAGCTCTAAAATCTACTTCATCTAACAAGGATTTATCTTGCAGTAGCAGCAGTGACGAAGAAGAGGATGAGGAAGATGATGGTGAGGCTCTTCTTGTGCGCAAGTTCAAGAGATTCATCAACCACAAGAAGTCCTATCATCAAAGGAGAGGCCCCTCAAATTTCTACCGCAAGGACAAAGGTAAGGAAAGGGAAAACGAGGGGATTGGGTGTTACGAGTGCAAGAAGCCGGGTCACATAAGAGCTGAATGCCCTTTACTGAAAAAGGAGAGCAAGTACAAAAAGAAGAAGGCTCTTGTCACGACTCTATCCGACTCCGACTCATCATCCTCTTCATCGGATGAGGAACAAGAGGAAAAGGCCAATCTCTGCTTCATGGCCAATGAAAGTGAGGTAACATCCGAATCACCTTTAGATTTTACTTTTGATGAGCTTTATGATGCTTTTAATGAATTAATGATAGAATATAAGGCAATAAATCTGAAGAATAAAGAACTAAAAATAGCTAATCAATCATACATACTTAAGTACGATAAATTAGTTAAGGATAAGGACTTAATCACCAAAAAAAATATGGAACTTAAGACAAGCAATAAACTTTTAACTCAAAAGACTAATACCTTAACTAAAGAAAATGAAAGGCTAAATAAAGAAACATTAGAACCCAAAAACCATAAACAAATCCTAAACAAGGATCTCACAAAAGAACTTAATGATCTAAAAGCAGAAAATCAAACACTAACTAAAGAACTTAACAAATACAAACCCTTAGTTGAAAAATTTACCTATAGTTCTGAAAAGTTAAACATGATACTTAATAGTCAACGAGTCGTATTTAATAAAGCGGGGTTAGGATATAAACCAAGAAATAAACAAAAACTTCTTAGTAACTTCTTTGTTAAAGCTGGGGAAACTAAAACTAAGAAAATAACCTGCTTTTGTTGTGGAACTATCGGACATAAGGTAAATGTATGTGACTATAGGAAAAGTAAAACAAAAAGGAAAATAAAAAGGGTATGGGTTCCAAAAGGAACCAACTTGACTAACCATGAAGGACCCAAGAAAACTTGGGTACCTAAGATGACATGATTTGCTTGTGTAGGAGTGTCTTGCAGCCAAGGTCAACAAAAACTGCTGGTATTTGGATAGTGGCTGCTCAAGGCACATGACGGGTGATAAAGATCAATTCTTCACCCTCGAAGCTAAGAAGGGAGGTGCTGTGACTTTTGGAGACAACAACCAAGGTCACATCATTGGTATTGGTAAAGTTCAAATCACCCCTTCTACTTTTATAGATAATGTTAGATATGTTGATGGTCTTAAGCATAACTTGTTAAGCATTAGTCAATTATGTGATAAAGGATATGATGTTATGTTTAAACCATCACTATGCATTATAACAAATCCTAATGATAATAGTTTAGTTTTTAAAGGGATTAGGCATGGAAATGTATATGTTGTAGACCTAGAAGATCTTGCAAAACATAACCAATGTTTAGTTGTTAATGAAACTAAAGAAAATGATGCTAGTTGGTTATGGCACCGTAAGTTAGGTCATGTAAGCATGGACACAATAACTAAACTAGTTAAAAGAGACTCCGTGATAGGTTTGCCAAAATTAAAATTTGAAAAGAACAAAATATGTGAAGCATGTCAATTTGGCAAACAATCTAGGAACTCATTTAAATCCATAAAATGTGTCTCTACTTCTAGACCTCTAGAATTATTACACATGGATCTATTCGGTCCAACTAGAACAACAAGCCTAGGTGGAAATAAATATGGTCTAGTCATTGTAGATGATTATTCTAGGTACACATGGGTCATGTTCCTAGCACATAAGGATCAAGCATTTTCTGTCTTTAAGAAATTCCATAAAGAAGTAACCAATGCTAGAGATAACTCAGTAATAGCTATTAGAAGTGACCATGGTACCGAATTCGAAAATCAGTCATTTGAGGAGTTTTGTAGTAAAAAGGGGATAACCCATAATTTTTCAGCACCTAGGACACCACAACAAAATGGAGTTGTGGAAAGGAAAAATAGAACACTAGAAGAAATGGCTAGAACTATGTTATGTGAAAGTAACCTCCCTAAGTACTTTTGGAGAGAAGCCATTAATACTTCTTGCCATATATTAAATAGAGTTTTGTTAAGACCCATTATAAAGAAAACACCTTATGAACTTTGGAAAAACAGAAAACCAAAAGTTAATTACTTTCATGTTTTTGGATGTAGGTGTTTTGTTCATAATAATGGGAAAGATAATCTAGGTAAATTTGACTCTAAATCGGATGAAGGAATATTCTTAGGTTATTCTACAACTAGTAAAGCCTATAGAGTCTTTAATAAAAGAACCTTAGTTATAGAAGAATCTATACATGTTGTTTTTGATGACTCTAGTGACATCTCGTCTAGTAAGAAGATTAATTTTGATGATGATGTTGAAATACTTGAAGAAAAGATAGATGAGATGGGATTTCAAGATAATAATCAAAAATTGATTGAAGGAGAATCATCAAGCCAAGAGGGTATTGTGGATCATGGGCTAACTAAAGCTTGGAGGTATGCTCATGGGCATCCTAAGGAACTAATTCTAGATGATCCATCTCAACCCGTTAGGACTAGAGCATCCCTTAGGAATTTGAATAACCATCTAGCTTTTGTTTCACACTTTGAGCCCAAACATATAGAAGAAGCCGAAAATGATGTAAATTGGATAAATGCAATGCAAGAAGAACTAAACCAATTTACTAGAAACAAAGTGTGGAATCTAGTAGAGAGACCTTCTGAATATCCAATTATAGGTACTAAATGGATATATAAAAATAAGCTAGATGAAAATGGAATTGTTATAAGGAATAAGGCTAGACTAGTAGCAAAGGGTTATAATCAAGAAGAAGGCATAGATTTTGATGAAACCTTTGCTCCCGTAGCTAGACTTGAGGCTATTAGATTATTATTAGCATATGCATGCTCTAAGGACTTCAAACTATATCAAATGGATGTAAAAAGTGCTTTTTTAAATGGGTATATTAATGAGGAGGTATATGTAGAACAACCTCCTGATTTTGAAAATCATCAATATCCCAATCATGTATATAAACTAAACAAAGCACTTTATGGTTTAAAACAAGCACCTAGAGCATGGTATGAGAGGCTTAGCAAATTCCTATTAGAACATGAATTCTCTAGGGGAAATGTAGATACAACATTATTTCTGAAAAAGCAAAATAAGGATATGTTATTAGTACAGATTTATGTTGATGATATCATTTTTGGTGCTACTAACAATCGCCTCTGCGAAGAGTTTGCTGATTTGATGCAGAGTGAGTTTGAGATGAGCATGATGGGAGAGCTGAACTACTTCCTCGGGCTTCAAATCAAACAGTCTGAAGGAGGCATCTTCATCAATCAAGCTAAATATATCAAGGAGATGCTCAAGAAGTTTGATATGGAGGGAAACAAATCAATCAGCACCCCCATGAGCTCATCATGCAAATTAGACCAAGATGAATCAGGTAAATCTGTAGATCAAAAACTTTATAGAGGTATGATAGGATCTTTACTGTATCTTACTGCAAGTAGACCTGATATTAAGTTTAGTGTGTGCATGTGTGCTAGATATCAGGCTAATCCTAAAGAAACACACCTAGCTGCAGTTAAGAGAATTTTTAAATACTTAATAGGAACTAAGAACATAGGGCTATGGTACTCTAAAGAATCTAGCCTAAACTTAATAGGATACACAGATTCAGACTTCGCTGGATGTAAGCTTGATAGAAAAAGTACCAGCGGGTCGTGTCAATTTCTAGGAGAAAACCTTATCTCATGGTTTAGCAAGAAACAAAACTCGGTTGCACTATCTACTGCAGAAGCTGAATATGTTGCAGCCGGGAGTTGTTGTGCTCAAATCTTATGGATTAAACAACAGTTAGAAGATTATGGCATTAAACAAGATAAAATTTCCATTAATTGTGATAATACAAGTGCCATAAATCTAACTAAAAATCCAATTCAACATTCAAGAACTAAACACATTGAGATAAGACATCACTTCATAAGAGATCATGTATTGAATGGTGATGTGACACTCCAATTTGTTTGTACTGATAATCAATTAGCAGATATTTTTACAAAACCCCTAAGTGAAGAGAGGTTTAGTGTGCTTAGGAGGGGATTAGGAGTGATTGATCCATCCTAATGGTAGTTTCCACTAGATTCATTGATTTTGATGATTACAATGTGGTTAAAATAGAGTTCCTTTTCAATGATCATCAAATCAGATCTTAATTAGGTGATTTTCCCTCATTTGGCACGATTATAGCATGATTTTTAGGTGCGTGCCAAGGTTAGAGACGACTCGAGTAAGTTACAGAGCCGGCTCCTAAGGGGAGTCGACTCGCGCATTGGCGGGAGTCGACTCGCAAAGATGGCAGCAGAGGGGGAGTCGACTCGCATATTGTCGGAAGTCGACTCGAGGCCTACAGGCGCATAAGGAGAGTCGACTCACGCATATTCTGGAGTCGACTCGAGGTCGAGTCGACTCGCGACTCAGTGGAGTCGACTCGCAGTCGGGATCCGACTTTTTAACCCTAGATTTGTCGTTTCGAAAACACTTTTCTCTCAAGCCGCTACTGTTCAAAAAGCCCTAGAGCCGACTCCTAGGTCGTCCCCGATCGTCTCCAACCCTTTTTCCGTCGATTTTTCACCGGTTCTTAGGGTTTTCGTCCGTTCCTAGGTCGTCTCCGGTCCGTCCCAAGCTTCCTCCGTCGACCTTTCTCCGTCCTTTAGGTTCTTCATTCCATTTTAGGTCAAAATGCCACGTAAGACCGTGGTTAGGAAGAGGTCCCGTCCCGAGGCCGGTCCCGAGCGGCGCTCCAAGGCGCGGCACGATCCCGCGAGGCAACCACCTCCGGCTCATTCCCCGCCTAGGGAGGTTCCCGCGAGGCCATTGGCCGGGAAGGTCGTCTCCACCGGGAGGTATGTCGATTTTGACTTCCTCTCCCGGGAAGGGTTCACCATAGGTGAAAGACTTAGGGTCCTGGGCTTAGAGTTCTTCCTTACATTGGACCTCCCCACATATCCAGGGCTCGTTAGAGAGTTTTACGGTACCGTCCATCGGGGAGATGGGGGTATCGAGGGCACAGTAGCCGGTGTCCCTGTGTTTGTCACGGAGGATCTTATTGGCCACATCCTCCACCTTCCACTAGTAGGGGTGGCTCCCACACATCCCGAGGACAGAGTTGAGGCCCTTACGGCCGTTCTCGGGCATCCACCCCAGTCACCCGTAGACGAGGTATCCGCCAGCTCACTACCGATTGAGATGCGGATCCTCTTGAGTATACTGTCTAGGTCCATCTTCCCTAAGACAGGGAGATTTGATTTTGTAAATGAGAGGGACCTAGCTCTTATGTTCTATATGCTTCATGACACCCCAATCAACTTCCCTAAACTCATATATCGATACATGTGTGAGCCCCTAGATAGACCTAGGCTCACCCTCCCATATGGCATGATATTCACCCTTCTGTTTAGGGAGTACGAGGTTCCCATTCCTGAGGGGGAGCCCTTTCGCGCTTTGCGATGGACTGATCGCACGCGTGCGGGGACCCTACACAGGATGGGGTTTCGGAAGAGAGAGGGGGTATGGGTTAGGAAGTCTACCCTCACCGCTCAGACCACCAGACCTTCATCCAGTCCTGAGCCCGATTCAGACTACCCAGACCTTCCAGACCATCCAGACCTTCCATCCACTCCTCCCGCTCCTACCACCTCCGCCGGACCTTCCTCCTCGGCACCACCCACTATGGCGGTCCGGATTGATCCTGAGCAGCTCCGGGAGCTGCGACAGGAGATAGTCAGAGAGGTGAGGGATGAGCTGCTTCGGGAGCTCCGAGGTGCGGTGCCTGCTCCCACTCCTGCACCCGTATCTTCTCAGTTGGTCCCTTCCTTGACAGCCGTGACTGACATGACGGCTCATGTACGGGAAGAGATCTACAATGTCCGGAGTTTGGTCCAGGCCCAGTTCCAGAGCATGAGTGAGGTCACGAGCACCACTCGACAGATGCGAGAGGACATAGGTCGTGACATGCACACCACCACCGAGGGGGCCGAGCGCTTGTCGAATGTACTCATCGACAAGCTGGACGCACTTCAGACGTCAGTGACTGGGCTTCAGACGTCGGTGACTGAGCTCTCCACTACACATAGCAGAGCCACTACGTCTATTATCACGCAGCTCGGACATGTTACAGATGCAGTCACCCTCCTCATGGAGCAGAGCCGATTGAGAGGAGGAGCACCATCCTCGAGAGGAGGAGCCACATCCTCGAGAGGAGGAGCCACCTCATCGAGAGGGGGAGATACATCCTCGAGGGGGGATCTTCATCCTCGAGGAGACCATAGATGTTCTTTTTGTTTTGTTTTGTATTGTTTTGCTTTACTTATTGTATGCTCAAATGTATTCACATTCATATCAATACAATGAGTAGACATCTTATCTTCATTTCTGTGCCATTTGATGATTGGTTGTGCCATTTGTGCCATTGATTGTGTGTGATTACCTCCTTTTTGATATGATGACAAAAAGGGGGAGAAATATGTATAAAATATGTAAAAGGGGAGAAACATGGATAAAATATGTAAAAGAAATCAATAAAAAGATAAACTCTTAAAAACACACACAAATTTGTTCTAAGTGGATTCGGTACCTCGAGGCTCATTATCTCTCTTTTGGGGCTCCTAATGGAGTAATCTCCAGAATCTATTCAAGGGATATTCGGAGATTAGCTGAATCCTACTCATGAACAAATTGACAGATTTTCCCTCTAAAAACCAAAAAATTCAGTTTAAAAACTTCAAAGCATTAAAAGGAAATTCAGAGAATCAAAACATAGTTGAATGCATATGTTTGAGGGGGAGAATCTAAATTTTAATCAAACTAAATCACTAATGACATATAAGCCAAACAATTGATTGCATAATATGAAGGCTTATATAATTCCAAATGAAAGGGGGAGCTTTAACTCCGAAATTTCATGTTTCACTCCTTTCAAGCTTGGATAAATTGAATTACCAGACATTTGAATTCATTTATGGATTTTATTTCATTATTTATTGAGCAATTCATTTTACATATACTCAATGTTTTGTCATCATAAAAAAAGGGGAGATTGTGGAGTGATTGATTAAAACCCCATTTGATTTTGATGAGCTCAAAGCATTTGAGTATATCTTTTAATTACTAATGAATTCAATTGAGTGTTTCAGTGAAAATCCTGTCTAAGTGTCCCAAGACTTGGTTCATAATTGTTGGATAAGTTAAGGAGTCTGTTTGAACCAATGTCTGAGACTCGAGTCGACTCCCGAGTATCACGAGTCGACTCCAAGCGTATCAAGTTCACTGGCACGAGCTCGAGTCGACTCCAGATGAGTACGAGTCGACTCCGACTAAGAACAGACAGAAGAACAGAAAGGATCAACTCAGAACCTGTCAACGAGTCGACTCCTGAAGTGCGCGAGTCGACTCCAATGTTCACCAAGTCGACTCCAGGGAAGTAAGAGTCGACTCCAAGCAGTCACAGGCAGAAAAGTCAGAGAGCAGTTTTCGGGTCTGAGATTCGAGTCGACTCCAGTGGAACGCGAGTCGACTCCGATGGTTGACAGGTCGACTCCAAAGAAAGCAAGAGTCGACTCTCAGCGGTACACAAAGAAAGTCAGAGACCATTTTATGGACTCTGAGATTCGAGTCGACTCCCGCAATACGCGAGTCGACTCCAAGACACCGCGACCCCAAGACAGACAGAAAACCAAGTTACTGCCTCTGAGATTCGAGTAGACTCCCAGACAGCTCGAGTCGACTCCAAGACAGCTTCACGTCAAAAGGCAGAAGACCATCTTTCGGAAACTGAGAGCCGAGTCGACTCCAAGGAAGTTCGAGTCGACTCCAAGACTGGACGAGCCAAAAGACAGAGGATCGGGAGTTCGGGCTCTGAGATTCGAGTCGACTCCCAGGACAGTCGAGTCGACTCAAGTGGACAAAATTCAAAATTGGATCCACGGACTTCAGTGGATGAGCCGACTCCAAAATTGCCAAGTCAGCTTCAGAAGTTGACGAGTCGACTCCAGGTCAAGACGAGTCGACTCCCAGTCGTGAAGGCAACTTTAATTCAAATTTGGAACAGTTGCCGAGTCGACTCCGGAAAAGCTTGAGTCGACTCCCGCTACAGCCGAGTCGACTCCTGATCGCGCGAGTCGACTCCAACCCCACCAACGGTCATATTGTCAGGCTGCGCAGAGTGTTCAGAACGGGCCAGAAAAAGCACTCTAACGGCTAGTTTCCGTGGGGGTTGGCTTAAATAGCCACAGAGGACTGTAGCAAGAGAGAGAACAACTATTTCACTCCAACTAATCAAGCATTCAAGCTCTGCAACGTGCTCTTCAACGAAAAAGAGGAAGATCTGCATTTACTGCTTCCAACTACATCTTCCCAGCAATTAAAGCCTCCTTCTCCTGCATTCAAGTCGACTACTCTTTCAAGAGGAGACCAGAAGTTTAAGAAGCCATTCCTCATCTCCAATCTAAAAGCGTTTGAGGCTTCTTAACTTCATTTATTGTTCATATTGTTTTAATCTGCTTTTTGAGAAGCTCATTTTCTGTTTTCTTTCTACAACTTGTATTTACTTGGTTCAATCGGGAATTGAATCAAGGGGATTGAGGTTGGTTGGTGAGCCGAGTTAAAACCAACGTGTGTAAGGGTTCGATTGTGATTCCGGAAAAAACAATCGGGGGTGGTTCTAGTCGGTGAGCCTGGGAAAACCGACCGAGTTTGTTGTGAGCTCGTAAAACAACAAGTTTGGTTGTGAGCTTGGAAAACAACCGGCTGTAATCCAAGGGGATTATAGTGAATTCCCAAGTGAGACTTGGGGAGTGGACGTAGGAGCAAGGGTTAGCTCCGAACCACTATAAAACTTGTGTTTGTGATTGATTGTCTCTCCTTCTTCTCATTTCATATTACTCACAGCACATAGTAATTAATTAAATAACTTGCAATAGTTTTTAATTAATCATCCATAACGTTTTAAATTATCTAAATTATTTTAAAACCCAATTCACCCCCCCACTTGGGTTGTCTATCTGGGCAACAATTAGTAGAACCAAAAATGATGTCATCAATGCATACTTTGAGCAAATAAGATATCACAAGTTCTTCTTTTTGATGCATAGATTTATCACTATTACTCTCTATCAAAAAGGTTACTTAAGCTTTTATATCATGCTTTTGATGCTTGTTCCAAATCACACATTGCCTTATCATATATGTAATGTGTAATTTTTTTTTTAAAATATGGTGGTTATTTTACATAGATCTCCTTTTTAATGAAATAACCACATAGGAGTGAATTCTACACATTCATTTGACAGAATATAAAGCTCATGAAGCAAACGAATGATAATGGTGATCTTTACTTCTAGTCATGCAAGAATCTTATCAAGATCTATTTCATCTTTTCTTGATTTAGTCTTTAGTAGTCATCAGTTTTTCTTCATTAAGTGGCATTTCTGAAAAACTTAATTTGGTTATAATTATTAACAAGTTTTCAGATTGTTATAATGTAAAATATTAACCATATACATACATGATTTAATTTTTAGTATCTTGATAATAAATCATTAGTCTCATAAAGAATAAAATGACTTGATATTTTTTGCAACTAAAAACTTTTCATTTGAATATTCTATATGCATTGCTTGATGAATGATATCCAAGGATAGACATATCTCTATCAGATTTGGCATTATTTTCATAAGAGCATATCAAGCATAACATGTACGACTGAAAAATATGAAAGATATGCAATGGTTCATTTTCCATTTTTCAGAAGATCAAAATTTTCATCAAAAAATAGATCTAATAGAAATCATATGTATGACAAGCAGTGATGATAGTCTTTTAAAAATTATTTAAGTAGATGACTATCATACATAATTGTCTTTTTCATTTCTTCAAGAATTCTATTAATCCTATTTTACTTATGATGTCCTTGGAGCTGAAATAATTGAATTTAATATTATTTTCTGTATAACCTTAATCAGGATTTTGGTTTTCAACACTGTGCCATGATCTTCACAGTTTGGAAACCTTTTTCATTTGAAACGCTTTTACAAGATTTAGTAAATACAGAAAAATACTTCAGTTTTATTTTCCAAGAACAAATCCAATGTAAGCTTTTGAAAACTTAGAGATGGAAACAACATCTTTAGATTTAGAAATGATTTTTGTTTGTTTCTTAGTTAGCATGCATAGCAAAACTTTGACCTTTAAGTAGATAATCTAAGTAAGCCTATGGCAAGGTCTTTTGAGATTAAGTACATACTAGCATGAGTTGATTCTATGTGCCAAGGATGGTTTCTTTAATCTTGGTATTCATAGTGCATATATTCAAAAGCATACCAAGTACACATTATCATATCTATGATCAATAAACAATAATGCCATGGATAAAAACTCTCAATCAAGCATATAGAGAATTCATAGAAATTAATCTTAAT